>NW_025335409.1:16682695-16744153 GCF_004798865.1 Varanus komodoensis | reverse complement strand
ACTTTTGTTGGCAGGGTGATGTCTCTGCTTTTTAGTATTCTATCTAGGTTTGCCAGAACTTTCCTACCCAGGAGCAAGCGTCTTTTAATTTCTTGGCTGCAGTCCCCATCTGCAGTGATCTTGGAGCTCAGGAAAATAAAATCTGTCACTACCTCCATTTCTTCCCCATCTATTTGTCAGGAAGTGAGAGGACCGGATGCCATGATCTTAGTTTTCTTAATGTTGAGTTTCAAGACAACTTTTGCACTCTCCTCCTTCACCTGCATCAAGTGGCTCTTTAGTTTCTCTTCACCTTCTGCCATGAGAGTGGTATCATCTGCATATCTGAGGTTGCTGATATTTCCCCCAGCAATCTTAATTCCAACTGATGATTCATCTAGCCCCGCCTTTCTCATGATGTGCTCTGCATATAAGTTAAATAGGCAGGGTGACAGTATACAGCCTTGCCGTACTCCTTCCCAATTTTGAACCAATCAGGGATTCTGTGTCCAGTTCTCACTGTTGCTTCTTGACCTGCATATAGGTTTCTCAAGAGACTAATAAGATGATCTGGTACTCCCATCTCTTGAAGAACTTGCCACAATTTGTTGCGATCCACACAATCAAAGGCTTTAGTGTAGTCAATGAAGCAGAAGTAGATGTTTTCCTGGAACTCCCTAGCTTTCTCCATGATCCAGCATATGTTGGCAATTTGATCTCTAGTTCCTCTCCCTCTTCAAAAACATGCCTGTACTTCTGGTAGTTCTCGGTCCACATACTGCTGGAGCCTAGCTTGTAGGATTTTGAGCATCACTTTGCTAGCATGTGAAATGAGTGCAATGGTGCGGTAGTTTGCACATTCTTTGGCATTGCCCTTCTTTGGGATCAGAATGAAAACTCACCTTTTCCAATCCTGTGGCCACTGTTGAGTTTTCCAAATTTGCTGGCATATTGAGTGTAGCACTTTTACTGCATCGTCTTTTAAGATTTTGAATACCTCAGCTGGAATACTGTCACCTCCACTAGTTTTGTTGTTGCTCAGACTTCCTAAGGCCCATTTGACTTCACATTCCAGGATATCTGGCTCGAGGTCAGTGACCACCCCATCGTGGTTATCAGGGATGTTAAGCTCTTTCTTATATAGTTCCTCTGTGTAATCTTGCCACCTCTTCTTAATCTCTTCTGCCTCTGTTAGGTCCCTGCCATTTTGGTCCTTTATCATGCCCATCTTTGCATGAAATGTTCCCTTCATATCTCCAATTTTCTTGAAGAGATCTCTGGTCCTCCCTATTCTGTTGTTTTCTCCGATTTCTTTGCACTGTTCATTTAAGAAGGCATTCTTATCTCTTCTAGCTATTCTCTGGAATTCTGCATTCAATTGGGTGTATTTTTCCTTTTCTCCCTTGCCTTTCACTTCCCTTCTTTCCTCAGCTATTTTAAAGCTTCCTCAGACAGCCATTTTGCTGTCTTGCATTTCTTTTTCTTTGGGATGGTTTTAGTTGCTGCCTCTTGTACAATGTTGTGAACCTCCATCCATAGCTCTTCAGGCACTTTGTCTATCAGATCTAATTCCTTAAATCTATTTGTCACCTCTACTGTATATTCATCAGGGATATGATTTAGGTCATACCTGAGTGGCCTAGTGCTTTTCCCTACTTTCTTCAATTTAAGCCTAAATTTTGCAGCAAAAAGCTCATGATCTGAGCCAGAGTCAGCTCCTGGTCTAGTTTTTACTGACTGTATAGAGCTTCTCTATCTTTGGCTGCAGAGCACATAGTCAATCTGATTTCTGTGCTGACCATCTGGTGATGTCCATGTGTAGAGTCGTCTCTTGGGCTGTTGGAAAAGAGTGTTTGCTATGACCATCATATTCTCTTGACAAAATTCTACCAGCCTGTGTCCTGCTTCATTTTGTACTCCAAGGCCAAACTTCCCTGTTATTCCAGTTATCTTTTGGCTTCCTACTTTAGCATTCCAATCCCCATGATGATAAGGACATCATTTTGGGGTGTTAATTCTAGAAGGTGTTGTAGGCCTTCATAGAACCGCTCAACTTCAGCCTCTTCAGCACCAGTGGTTGGGGCATAGACTTGGACTATTGTGATGTTGAATGGTTTGCCTTGGATTTGAACTGAGATCATTCTGTCATTTTGAGATTGTATCCCAGTACTGCGTTTCCTACTCTTTTATTGACTATGAAGGCTACTTCATTTCTTCTGAGGGATCCTTGCCCACAGTAGTACACCTGATGGTCATCTAACTTGAATTCACCCATTCCTGGCCATTTTAGTTCACTGATTCCTAAGATGTCGATGTTCCGTCTTGTCATCTCTTGTTTGACCACATCCAGCTTGCCTTGATTCATGGATCTTACATTCCAGGTTCCTATGGAGTACAGATCTTTGCAGCATCGGACTTTCCTTTCACCTCCAGATACATCTGCAACTGAGTGTCCTATCGGCTTTGACCCAGTCGCTTCATTCTTTCTGGCACTACTAGTACTAGCCCTCTGCTCTTCTCCAGTAGCATACTGGACACCTTCCGACCTGAGGGCCTCATCTTCCGGCGTCATATCTTTTTGCCTTTTGGTACTGTCCATAGGGTTTTCATGGCAAAGATACTGGAGTGGGTTGCCATTTCCTTCTCCAGTGGATCACTTTTTGTCAGAGCTCTCTGCTATGACCTGTCCATCTTAGGTGGCCCTGCACGGCATAGCTCATAGCTTCATTGAGCTACGCAAGCCCCTTCGCCATGACAAAGCAGTGATCCTTGAAGGAGCCAAAGTACCTGGTGGATACTTAATTGTTGCTGCTGGCCCAAAAGGTGGGAATGAAACTATAGGAGAAATCACCCCTCAGTTTTGCACCCCTCAATTAAGGCCTACAGCAAAGAGGCCTTAATTCCACAACTGAATTGAAGCTGAATTGAAATTGAATTGAAATTGAAATTGAATTGAAACTGAGAAGGGCATGCACAATTCTCTTCATAATTACTCTTGACTATAGAGTAGGTGTTCTGAAGATCATATATATATATATCCACACTCTGACAGTGCCAGTTCTTGATGTGTTTATGCTTTTGAAAACATATGCCTTCCTGTAAGAATACTAGGGGAAAAGAAAATGGTATCTGATACAAAGGAAGCTTTTGTGATAGAAAAATCTTGGGAACTGTGCAGCTAACCTGAGTCATTGTTTAAGTATTTTGTATTTGTTTTTTTCTTTCTGTCCTTTAAGAGCTCTTGGAATTTTTACTGGCAATGATTGCACTGATGAGTATTCCATTTGGAAGATGAAAGTAAGGCAGGCATTTCAGACAAAACACAGAAGAGAGACCTTGATGCACTAGTCAAAAACTCTACATGCCTGGTTAATTATTTCTGTGGGGAAGTATCTGCAAGGCATGGTAAGAAAATAATTCAACAACTGTATTTAATGATCATGTCCTCAGAAATACAGACAGCAACTGCAGAAATTCAGAAAACATTGTTTTGAAGTTGTTCCAGGGCACTCACTGTTTCAGCCACGGCAGGCACTTTGCCTACAGGAATTGACTGTAGGCTCAGCCAATTAGGGGCATTGCTAGTCAAGACAGGTAGGTGGGCCGTTGGGCATGGCCCAGGGTTGGGCCTACAGTCATGTCTGCCTATCTGTCCTATGCAACCTATCTACAGTTTCTTGAGGAACCCATGCACCAAAACTGGAGGAATATGGCAGTATGCATGGCACTGGCAGTCTTCAGGCTCATGGCACCCTTGACAAAACTGGAGTAGGGCACTATTTTTGGTAGGAATGACAAGCTTTAAGGTTGTTGGTAGAAGGAGACAACACAATGAGTTAAGAGAAAGCCTGGAGCTTCTTTACAGTTACTGAATTCCAATACAGACAGTGCAAATATTTTACAGATGTCAGTTGGGCATCATCATAAGCGAGTAATTTTCCACTCAGTTCTTGAATGATGAAGGCTTTACTTCAAAGCCTAGAGCACCGTCTATTTCAGTGGGGGCAGATACTCCAACCCAGATGCTTCATTGCCAGCCAAAGAGCAAGCAGGCCACCAGACGTCCTGGACAGGGGGTCACTTGGAGGCCACAGATGGCTCCTGGTAGGACAGGGAGAGGCAAGAACAGAAAACTGCAAGCTGGCATTACCAACATGTCTCAGTAGCTACTCGGCAGAGCAAAACAAACAAACATTCCTAGAAAACACTGATGGCTAACCATACTTTTAGCCATGCCCCAAATTATTCAAAGCAATTGTTTCCAAACGCTGCATTAAGATTTACTGGAAATGTCAGCAGAAGTTGCTCCTTCTTTTTCCTGTGAACACTTTCAGGTCAGGCTTGGCCACTCATCTAAGTAGCCAGAAAAATGCTCTATTTTTCCTTACAATAGACCACCTTCAGCCTTACATTAAAACTTAAAAGGAAACTGGAGGAAGTATCACTACTTCCTGCAGCCTTCAGGCATCATTCTGCATTTTGGGCTCATTAAGCATTTATGCATCAGTCGTTACAAACAGAGTTCTGTTTCTGCGTTTTTTAAAATTAAATGGCCTGACTTTGTCTTGTATCTTCAGGATGGAAAAGGGAAAAATCCAAATATATAATATATGGCGGAGGGGGGGGAAGCTTTGTCGTAACAAGCAGGGGGAAATGGTGGAGGGCGCAAAGCTTGATCTGAAACAGCATCTTTCTTTCTTAAATAAAGGAGAAAAAGACTGTATGGGTTACTCATGTAACAAAATACCATGCATTTCCTCAGGCTCTGAATCTCCTTCCTCAGCAAATAGCTTTGTTCTTTCCCAATTAATTTAGGCGCTAATGTCAGATCTTGGCTAAGTTGCACAACAGCAAGATTTAGCTATGGTCAGCCAAATCTCAATGAGGATACAGATATGAATTTTGGTTCCTCACTCTTAAAATATCTTTGAAGTTTTTGCTGGAGATGTTTTAGTTGAGCCTCCTACCAATAGGCAAAGCACTGAGAGGGGTTTATCTCAGCTGATAGGTCACCAGAATAGTATATCTAACATTCTTTCTTCAGGGTGCATTACAAGGGAGCCCGATTTCAAAGTCATCACTAATAGTTCTCTCTCTTCTGTTCCCCATCTGAGCTTCACAAGTCTTTATTTTTATTCAGGTCTCCCAGTTTTCATTATTTGGGTGTTCCTGGTCAGTATTTTGGTCTGGTATACAAATGGCACTCAGTGGTGTCTTTATGTCCCTCTATCTCAGGTGTGGTATTTCTTATATTGTCATGTGTGGAGCGGAAAATGATAGGAGGCCCTTCCATTAAAAAGAAAAGGAAAGAAATGCTGTCCGGTGCATACAAAGCTAGCACCTTGGTGAGAAAGTTCCAGGTTTGCCCTTCCATGAAAATGCTCTTATTATGATTATATCACTTGACCTTTCCCACACACACACACGTGCACATACCCACAGCGTGAAGTGGCACAAGTACTGGATCTCTTAGGGGGGACTTGTGTTCTGGTTTAGCTGTATGTGACCCCCACTTAATATCAGAAATCTCTTGAGCCTGCAAGACCCTCCATTAGCACTACAAGCAACTGCTCCCTAAAGTATCCTTATACATGGGCTCATTTATAGATATATAGATGAACTATCCCTATTTCATTGGGAGTGAGAGTTGAAGGGAAAAAAGCAAAGAGGCAGACAGGGATCAGGAAAAAAAATTAAGCATGAAAGTTTGAGAGAACCTGGACCAGTTGGCCTGCAGGTTTCCTAATTTTCATGGTGGTGGTTTAGCAGAAGCACCCTGAAAAGGGCATGGTCTTGGTGAAGTACTTAGACATTATTTCGTAAGAAGTCCTGAGACATTTGTAGGGGAGATGATAGAAAAGCTTTTAATGAATGAATGAATGAATGAATAAAATATTTTCTGGTACTTTTCAGGGTTTTGGGGTACAGCACACCTGGGTTAGGATTTCTCTTTTGAAGGTGCCATTCAACCTCAACCTAAAGTGGGTTTGGATGGAACCCCAACTGTGCAGCCATTACATAATCCCAGCTTTGTCTGTCATGAGTTGGAAGTCTGGCAGCGGCTTACAGTATTGGGGGTTGGAATCCAACAGATTCCCTGGGCTCAGCTCCCCAGACTAAGGCCCATTTTGTTGAAGCCCTGAGTCTGAGCTACTTGCAAGCACACCCAGTGTTGGGTGCTTACCATGTGTTGTGCAAGCAGCATCTCTCTTCCATTCCACTACAGCAGCCCTTGTTTGGACTTCTGAATCTGATAGGGGAAGGAGGTTCTTCACACAAGGCTCACCAGGAATGGATACCTGGTGAGAAAGGTCTAATATGCTTCCACAAAGTTGATGGAATGAAGTTGTGATTCCTTGTAGGCTAAATAGGACTAGGGAAACAGTCACTAGGGAAATTCATTTGACTTCCAAGGATAGGCAGAGAGAGCTGTTCTTTCATTATTTCATCTAGAATAGAACTGTATAGGGCAGATGGCATTCACCTTCCTGATTTAGGGAATGCCATGTTCCTCCAGGATATGTGTGGGGCTGTGGGAATTCAGCCTGGTACAGGGGTATAGGGGACCACTTCGGATCCTTAACTTCCTCCTTTAGGGTGTGTGAAGGAACCGTCATGGGACAGATTCAGTGGACAGTCATGGTTATTATTCATGGGCTGTGCAGCCCATGACCCCAGGCATTTGGAACTCCATACTATCCTACCTACCTGGAGTTCTGTAGCACCAATCAGGGGTAACAGGTAGGCTCCCTCTTACTCAAAGGTGGAGCCCAGAAAAGGAGGCAGGAATCTAGCCAGCCTCGTTCCTTGGCAGAATGGCTTGGCCAACTGGCAGACTAGTTCCTGCACTCAACACTCACAACTTCCTTCAAGAGGCCCTAGTTCTACCCAAGCTTTGGCATCTATGCTTTTTGCATCTCCCCGCTCCCCACCCGCTTCCTCCAACAAATGAAAATATCCATAGCAAGATCAAAGATGATACAGGATCTCTGCTTTAAGTACCATTTGATATCTAGCAGTGGGATGGAGTTTTTATTAAAATGGATCCTAATCTACACCTTCATGTACAAATCCTTTATTAGACAAATACATTCAATTATTCCTTTTCTGCCTCAGCAAGCAAAAGCTAGGAAATCAAATTCCTTCCCCATTTCAAGAAACATTATAGCAAAGGGCTTCCTTTCATGTTTAGCCAGATTTGCAATAATATCAAGCAACATTGTATTTTCCTAATTGAGGTTTTTATTTTTAGTTTTTACTCTCATCTCAGATAGCGGAGACAGGGTTTCAGCATCCCATTGGGTGGCATTTCCAAGTCACCCTGAGGACCAAGGATCAAACAGTCAAGCAATCATCATTTGCCCAACCACTTAAGCTCATTTACATCAGAAGTTTAGGAAACAGAAAAATAATGATATTCTTTTATTGCTCTTGGAACAATGTCATCGACAGCCAGCTCTTGTTAAGTTCAGCTCAGATTTCCATCATGGCTGACAAGAACCATAACTTCGAGCATGATGGAGTCGGGACCCAGGATCCATATTTATTTTGGCTTTTTCATCTCTTTGTCCAAATTAGAATATAAAATGCCATTTTTAATAGGTTTTTATATTTGTCATTCCTCAGGTTGACAGCTGGAGCTGACAATGTCTTTCAAAGGTTCAAAGTGCGGTGTAGTGGTTAAGAGCATGGGACTGGGACTCAGATGATCTGGGTTCTAGTCCCTGCTCAGCCATGGAGCCAACTGGGTGACTTTGGGCCAGTCACAGACTCTCAGCCCAACCTACCTCACAGGGTTGTTGTTGTGGGGATAAGATGGAGGAGGAGAATGATGCAAGCTGCCTCGAGTCCTTTGTAGGAAAAAGGCAGGATATAAATCAGAAAGAAAGAAAGAAAAAAGTACAAATCAGCAAAACCTGAGCTTGCCAAAATTTTCCAAATTCCATCTCAAAGCTCATTCTAACTTCAGTCTGTATCAGATTTTTTTTTCTTTTTGCATGGAAATCTCTATGTATTTTTCCAGACATCTGTATCAACTTGGCATATATTTTTGTCTCACTGAGTAAAACATATTAGTGCACATTTTTCAAGTGTACTCATAATGTCAAATGCATATATGAGGTCAGGGTTGTTGTTGTAGTTGTTGTTGTTTTGGCCCACACATTGTATTGCAAGTTCAGGAATGGATGGACTTATTCTGCAATTTCCCTTAAAACCATGTTTGGTCTGGAAGTTGCAAACTGGGTAAATCCTGATGAAAAATGAACTGAGAAAAGTTTCTTACACACTCCTTGGTTAATGCCTTGGTTACGGTACCCCCACCACACACACACACACACACACACACACACACACTTTAAACAGCAACATAAAACAGTAAGCTCATGTAGTACCATCTCAAACATGCGTTTGCCATTGTAGAACAATCTCTTTCCCATCATATCTGGTTTTGTTTAGGCAGTGCTCATCTTAATCGCCTGTATTGTCAGTCATTTTTTCTGTCTTCCTTTGACAGTCCTTTCTTACTTGACAAATGGATATATTTTTCTATTACATCTATAAGAAGCAGACAGCCATAATCAGTAATATCAGTTAGCAAATATCCTTGTAAGCTCTTCTTTCCAATTGTTTGATTTATTAAAATACTTGTATCCCAGCCTTAGTATACAGTGAAGCTTGCAGTAACAAATTTCATCATAGGGGTGTTCTCTGGATTCTGCTAAATTTCAAGCAAAATCAGATTGATTTGACAGATTTGGGAGATGTCTGAGTCGAAGTAGCATTCATCTAAACAGAATTGAATCTGAACCTTTCTGAAGATTTGGGATTTGGAATAATGTCGAGAAATGTTGTGCCCTTCACCAATTAATATATTTCTTCCCAAGCTCTTATATGAGGAATATACCTGGGTGGGGAAGGAGGGAGAGGAAAAGGTATGTTTGATGTCATGGGCAGCTCTACCATTTTACTACATGGCTTATGCCACGTATCATGTGTCTCTGTAGCACTGTTGGGAGCCTTCCCCACACACTTATTTGGTACCCAAATAAGACTGCCATTTTTTTTTAACAATAAGAAAGGTTTTGCATGGCCACTTTTTTTCCTAACTGATGCATTGTTATTTACCTTTCAAGACTGTATTGAGAGGGGTGACCTTGTTTGTGTCATCAAAAGCTTTTATGTGTATCCCTTTATGATGAAGTTTTCAGGGTTCTTGTATCTGTTCCACATTACTGAGGATCAGATGATCATACATTTTATGTTACTCTATGTCGTTCTCAGTCCTTTCTTGCAAGACTCCAAAGTGAAAAGTCCTGTCATCAATTTGAATTGAATTTACCTGATCCACGCCTCCTCTGCCAACATTCAAAGTCACTTGCTAAACCATAATTACACTGACTAGAACAAAATAAGGGGTCTTGTAAGACATCACAGCCTCCTGGAGACCACACAATGTCATCATTACATAATGACACCATATTGGTAATAGACTAAGAATGCTTTGTTTCTGACCTTGCTATATTATGCATGTTATTATTTTTATCTTTATTTTGCTCATTTAAATTCAAAATAAAAACATATTTCATGATTTCATGAACATTTTCAACATAACTTCTGTTCCACTTCACCAGTGACTGATTTATTTTATTGCATCAAGGACTGAATGTGACAAAAGCCATATCCCTGAAATAATCCATCATGCCTGTTAGTTGATTACAGCAACTTCATACTATACGGCTGCAGTCATTACCTTAACATAATTCAACTTAAGGTTTTATGTTATGTTTTACAATATGTTATTGTGTTTTATGGTTTTAGAGCTTGTTTTGTGAACTACCCAGAGTGTTATTTGGTGGTAGAGAAACATAACAAAGAAGCAAATAAACAAAATATTCCAAGAAAATAAAATCCAAAAAGAAGGAAAAAAGCAGTCCTTAGAGACAGAATTCATGGTGTGGCATTAAAAAACAGCAATCAAACCCATAATTCAGTGGGTGAGTTATAAAACCTAAGACAAGCTCATTAAAGTTCCTATTTATTGTATTAAGCTATGAGAAAAAGCATTTTAAGTGTGAAAAATAAAGATTCATTTATTGCCTTAACCTCGCTCCTGCTCCCAATATACAATATACACAAAATTTGAACATAGCATCACACACACACACACCCTATCAACACCTGTAATCTATCATTTGGAAGACAAATGCCATGCATACCCATACACAGTTGTTAGATCTCCAAAATATGACATTTAGTCCCTGGATTTTCTAAGGTCTCCACATTCTCTGGCATCAATTGTTATGAATTAAGTAAGAGCTGATTGCATATATAATTTGAAAAATGAATATTGAAAGATTACCTTATATCATTTATACAAAATTGGAGGATATGCTGTTATAAAAAATACTTCAGTATTTTGTAGTCCTGACTTAAGCTTTCATATGCATCTTATGTTCTAATTATTAAATTCAATCTATATCTCACCTATTTTCCTCTTGTGAGGAACCCAAAGTGCCTTACGTAGCTCCTTGTATCCCCATAACAACAAGCCTGCAGGGTAGGTTGGGCTGACAGTCTGTGACAGGCTCAACGTCACCCAGGGGGCTTCATGGAGGCTACAGCCAGGATCTCACTGGCCCCCTGTCCAACATGTTCATCAACATACCACACTGGCTTTCATGTGGTTTTAGTGTACTGCAGTCCATCCCCACCACAAAGAGCAGTGTCTCTCCATTCCTAAGTGCTGAATGGGCTTTTAGCAGCATCTCAGTGCCAGAGCCCTTCCCTATGAAATTTGAGTTGCATATGAATTTGGACAGGGCCACAGCTAATCATTCTCTACCAACATATTCCATTCAACGAAGGAAGGGCATGTTTTACAAACATCCCCCCACTGCTGCTAACTCTGAAATGTGCATCACATTTTGGAGTTTTTCTGTATGGTTTTGTTGCTTTTTATGGTTTCCACCTCATAGGTTTGCACTGAAGAGAGAGGGCCTGCCACCTCTCAGTCAATCAGGTTTCAGCGCATGACAGCATCACAGATGAAACAAAGTTAGTTCAGAGTGAAGGCAACAGTTATTCAGGATGAATTTCTATCAGTCAGAATTTGATTTGCTTGCTGGCAGTGGGACAGTCGCATACTCAAATCTTACTAAGTAGCATCATTTTTCAAACGAACAAACAAGGATCAAATCTTCATCTAGCAAAATCTACATATAACAGCATACTGGAACACACACACACACACACACACACACACACACACACACACCATTTGGCTGTCTTTGTGAAAAATGGTTCAATACTTCAAAGATACCTTTTCAGGCTAAGATATTTTCTGGCACTTGTAGACCTGCTTTCCAGCTTTTGGATGATTGCTTCCATCCTCCCTAACAATAACTCCTGCTGGTTGGGATTGATGGGATTTGTACTTCAAAACATTTGGACCACATCATCATCTGCTTGGAGCTTTATTGTCATATTAAAAGAATATAAAAATCACAGTACATTAACTCAGAGTGCATGCTTTCACAATAGGAACCGATGCAAGAGGAGGAGAGGAGGAGGAAGCACTACTTTTCAAATGTTCTCCTACATGGAAGAAGACACCAGAGCTATGCCCAGTGGTCACACCTGCCATTGTGTAGAAAGCTTTCCAGGTACCAGAAGACCAGGAGACTCTGCTCTTACAGGTTACAGGTTGGTTTCCTTTGCCCAATTCCCAGGTCTGACAATTTTCCCCTTCTGTCACATTTGTTCAAAGATATAGAAGCCAACAATGCATATTTTTGTAAATGCACAGAAACATGCTTTAAGAAATAGGAGAGAATGCATACATTTCAAGATGTACATGTCTGGAAAAGAACTACACAAAAATATAAAAACAATTTAAGCAGCAAGGAAAGAGGGAAGGAAGGAAGGAATCAGAAGGAAATAATCAACTATGGACACAGGATGGGCCAAGCTTCAACCTTGAATCTTGATGACTTTGATGAATTTGAAATAGCTCTTAGCACATCCCTGATCTTGACAATGAATTAATAAAAACAAACAAACTTATGGAGAGTATTATATTATCAAATATAGGACGTCTGGGTAGTCTATATATTTATTTAAGTGTCACACACTTTTGACAGAACACAGCGGCTGCTACGTTACACTGCAGCAGCAGTATCCACAGTGGCCCCTTCTCTGATTTTTTTCTTGGGCAGAGTGATTTTTATCAGAAGAGGAATGGAAGGGAAACAAGTATCTCAGTGGGAAACAATGTCTTCAGTAACGAACCACTTTCCCCCTGAAATTTCCCCCCAACCACCGTTATCCATAAGGTTCCACACTGCTGTTTGTCTGGCAAACACTGGGCTGGAACACCAATGGAGATAAAATGTACCGGGAAAAAAACGGGAAAGCTTTGGGAATACTGATTGGCAAGGAAAGGACCAAGTTCTTCTTCCTCTCCAGTTCCTTCTATCACTCAAACCATTTCTGGAAGTCATTTTGCAAGGGAGAAGGAGACACTAGTATCCAGGCTGCAGTTTAAGATGCATTTTGTTCCTGGACATGTGCTTTCCACATGTCAAAGAAAGCAGACCCTTTGTGAAGAGCCCTGTTCACTGTCCAGTTCTGGTGTAACTCTGGCAGTCCTTTTGTATGGATGGGTGTCCCACTGGAAACACTGTTAGAAGACTATGTGAACTTTTCCCCACTTTCCAGTTTATGAAGTACTGCTAGGCAAAAACTGGACAACTATGTTTGTTAGGGACGGGTGAAGATTTCTTTTTCAGACTGCTTTGGATAAGAATTTACTAAAATTTGCACATGTCTTCATATTGAGGGGGGGGGGACTTGAAATAGTAAAACATTTGATGTAGGAGAAGTAAAAATGGAAAGATGGGCTCACCCAGGTCCAAAGCGTTAAGTGCTTACCTCTTAAAAATCTAGTTTCGAATCCTGTGCATTTAGCCATGTTTTTGTTGAATTATGATTGTCCCCACTCTTTTCCTGATGGGCTGCTTACAGAAGAAAGTGAACCTGAAATTTATCCATTCCTACTTTTCATTCCATTATGCATGTGGTTGCCCTCGAGGCAAACTTTATTTCTGATTAGCAAAGAAGCCAAACTAAATTCTTCTTGCAGACTGTGCAGAAGTCTCTTCTACCTGCTGTCCTTGGATCTGCTCCACCAGGATCTTTCCTGCCCCACAGCATCTTCATTTCTGAGTTTTACCACCTCTCCGTTCTTTCAACATTTCAGGTTGCCCTCCTTGCCTGAGTCTCCTTGCTTCCTTCTCTTGGTCCAACAAAAAGGTTATTCATCGAAGTTCAACAACTTACCTGAGTTTTGTAGCTATTATTATTGTGAAACAACTGATGCTCCATGTATTCCCACTAGCATGGCACTAGTGGTAATACATGACTAATTGTGCACAAATAGCCAGGAAATGGGAAGGCATAAGAAGAAAACTTGTTTACTTCATTTTTCTAATTGTTGCTGCTTCCCTTAAGACCTATAAAGATCCCTGGAGGGGTAATAATGATACCAGACCATAAAATAGGTTTTGACCTAGTCAATCAATCTCAAGCAATTTTTTTTTTTTTTGGTATGCAGCTATGTATAACACATACTGTTATAAATAAGGAAAACTTTTTTGTTTTGTTTTTTAAAAGAGCATTTGTTTTTCTAAATGTCCAGAAGTGCTCTAGGAATATATATATTGCAAATACTTCTACAAATGCCTTCTGATCTTCAGGCAATGACAAAATACTTAGCTATAGCCCCTTGCACAGCTACTTCTTTAAGGTGTTATGAGTAAGGGTCACAAACAATACTCCATCTCGACCTTGCAAAGATTCCCATTAAGACATACTGAATGCAGCTGACCCATAAAGGAAATCTGCAAAAGCAATACAGCTTTCACATCAAATAAACGAAATGCTGAAAATATATTACATTGTTGTCATAAAATATGAAGCATGTTGGAAACTGATCCATTCGTGGCTGTTTTGAGTTGAAAGCCAGACACATGTGGTCAGCAATTCTGCGTGACACTGAATGTTAGAGGGAATATAAAGAGCATCTGTTAAGGAGAATACAAATTATATAGGGCTTGTGGTATTGGCAACATGGTGATGTGATACAAATCCAGGCACTTCTAAATCATTTGTTGCACTGCATCTCTGGCCTCAAACAATGCTGATCATTGAACCTCAAGAAGAAGAAGAAGAAGAAGAAGAAGAAGAAGAAGAAGAAGAAGAAGGAGTCAGAGACTTCATCTCCCTTTTTAACTAACATCTCTTTTAACTTGGTACTGACAGACACCGTCATGTGGCCTTATCAAAGACTTCAAAGTCTATTGCTACTTGGTCTTTATTACATAGTATGTCCAACCTTTGACTTTGCTCTATGTTCAGACTTCAACATTTATCCCCACTTAGTTTTGGAAGCATTTAGAGTAGGGATCTATCTGGAAAACTCATTTATCTACCATGCCCAAAGGAAGGAATCTAGAATGAAAGTAGAGCAGAAAGGTGGGATGACTTGTACAATTCTTCTTCCAAGCAAACAGACATCATCAAGTACTTAGCCAAGAACAATGTCATTCCATAGTGTAACTAAGGAGAAGGGATAAGCTCCTGCCAATCCTAAATCACAAATCCAAATCACCTGGAAATTTCTCAAGAAGTAAATGGGATCATGGTGGTGAGGTGGAGAGAAAATCTGAAATTAAAATGTTGTATCAACATGCAGAAAAAGAATGTGCAAAACCTGTGTCTTTGTTATACTTCTGTTGGCTACAGATGGGGGTGGTTCTTTGCATGGTTATGTTCTATGACTTTCACATCAGGGCACTTTTGGACAAACACCTGCTTAAGTACAGTAGACAGTATGTTCCTTCCACAAAGAAGTTACCATCTTCTAATGAATGCATGGATTCACGGGCAATAAATAAACAAACAAACATTAGTAAAATACTGAAATCCTGAAAAAAAGTGGATTCCCTTCTTTTTCCATTAATTGCATGGAAGATGTATGGACTTCTGTGGAGCCAAAGTCTTGGATAAGCAATGGAAACCAAATCAGGGTGATGTCAGAGAGCACAAAATTATTCAAAGGCTGTAGGTGTTTGACTTAAAGAGCATAAGAAAAGCCATCCTGGATCAGACCAATGGTCCATCCAGTCCAACACTCTATTGATATGGTGGCAAACCAGCTGCCCTCAGGATCCCTCAAGCAGGATGGGTGGAAGTCTCTCAGCAACTGCTGTATGCAGGCATTGTGTGGCACATCGCCAGCAAGGTTAGCAGCCATTGATAGCCTCCTCCTTCTCCATGAATTTGTCCAATACCTTTTTAGAATCATTTGCGTTGGTGGCCATCACTACTTCCTATGGCAGTGAATTCCCAGTTTGACTATATATTGCTTGAAGAAGCATTGCCTATTACCCGTCCTGAAATTTTATAGGCTGATAAAGGATTCTGGTATTATGGAAGAGGCAAAACTATGTCTTGCTACCCATTTTCTCCAAACCATGCATTATTTTAAATACTTCTATCATGTCTCCCGTTTCTAAGCTAAAGAATCCCATTTGTTGTAACCATTGCTCATGGGGGAACTGCACTTTTTCCAATTAAGTAATACCCTTTTTGAGGTCCAGTGACCAGGTCTGTACACAATATTCCAAGTGCAGTTGTACCAACAATTTGTATAAGGAGGATATAACCTTGGCAGTTTTATTTTATTTTTCCCCCTTCTTATGCATAGCACAGAGCTGGTATTTCTCCTGGCAGCTGCACACTGGGCCAACATTTTCATCAAGCTGTCCACCACCACCCCAAGAACCCTTTCTTGTTCAGATCCCTAGCTCAGATCCCATCAGCCTATACTTGGGGTTGCCTTAAGGTGAATTCTTTTACACATGCTTGCACTGAACTGCATTTACCATTTTGATACTCATTCTCCCAGCTTGGAGAGATTCTTTTGGAGTGTTTCACAATCCCTTTTGGTGTTTACCACCCTAAATAATTTGGTGTCACCAGCAAATCTGGCCACTTCACAGTTTGTACCTAATTCCAGAATTACTATCGCAGTTATGGTAATCTTTAAAGAAACCCACCGTGGTTTTTTCCCCGATGATGCTTTGTGGCAACCATTAAAAAAAAATCCAGAATGCCCCTGACATACTGTTAATCTAGAATAACCTTGCCCAATTTAGGTGACTGCAGATTTTTTAACCAGCACTCACACCTGCCCTTGCCAATAATTGGAGATAATGGGAGTTATAGGCCAAAACAGCTGTAGGAATCCAAGCAGGAAAGTGCTGAAATTTAGGGCATGTGTGGAAACAACTGTGGATGCAGTATGGATTGCTATTTGTTGCCTGATGACCTCACCTCCCCCCCCAAATTTCTTTTTAAAAGAAAATGATCAAATATGATCACTATTAGGTCTGTTGGATTTTGTGAAGATGGGGCACTTTCTTGCAGAAAAGTGGGAAATAGGATGATACACAAAAAGGGGACTTTGCAATCAGTTCCACTGTTCGAAGCATGGAACAGTCCCCTACAGAAGTTGAGAAATTTTTGGATCCATTTTGGTTCAGCTCTAGGCCATAGTGAGGCCTGATAGGTCCAACCAATGTGGAAGGGATTTCCTGAAGGTAAACTTTTGAAGACCACTGACCAATACAATACTTTATTCATCTGAAATGAGGTAAACACATTGATCCAATAATTAATGATGGGAGCAAGGTGGCAATATATTTACTGCAGGGCTCACAATGCTATTTGGGTTATGATTACTTTTGATATTCATATTTGCTGTTTTCATATGGTATTTTAAAGCAATCCCATGACAGTTTCAACATATGACCTTGGAATTAAGTACCACACAGTTTTACTAGATCTCTTGTGCATCCATAAATCAGTCTTGACAAATTGGAGATAATGAGACTGCATTTCCAAACACACTCACACAAGTGTATGTCCTATCACATGCAATGGAAATAACACCTGAGTAAACATGCTTAGGATTGCCTTTGAATATCTCTGGAGAACATCGCGGTGCCTGTTCAATATTTATGTTTAGGTGCCTGTGGGAGTGCTCTCAAAATCTGCTTGTACATTCCAAATATTGCAGAAAACCCAAACTTTACAGAAAAGCATGGTTTTTCGTTTTGGGGTATAGCACTGAGAAATATGATAGCAACTTGAAAACCATAAATACTGGGTGAAGAGAAAATGAATGCCATTTCCAAATCCTGTCTTGGGCTAGAATGACCTAGACACATATTTAGACAACGAAGCAAAGAAATAGATAAGAAACTGCCTTACTCATTCAGGGGAAATGCATGGTTAATCCCAAGCATAAGGACCTATAATACATTGAATGGAGGAGGGGAGAAAAACCAATTTTTTGTTTTACAACTGATGAGCAAATTTTAAACTGATCTTTTACTTACATCAACAAAAGCTCCATTATGCTTGTGCCTTGTATTAACCTTATAGGTCTATGTCTGGAAACCTTTCCTTTATAAACCTGCTTTTCAGGTGTTTATAGCTTGGTTGTTACACTTTGCTGTAGACTGTTGTCTCATATAATTTTAGTTTGAGATGGACACTGAAATATTATGTTCAAGCTCTTTCACGCTGCCTTAAGAATATGAAAGAATTAAGTTTTCAATTCCCAAAAGCAAGTATTGCCTGTATTACATGGAGCAGACATAATTTAAAGGGAAAGACCCTCATAAACATTTTCCCCTTTCGAATGCCTTGCAGGAGTTTTCTTCAGTTTACTAAATATATCCTTTGTGTCATAGCAAGAATGGAAACAGCAGAGAAGAGAAAAGCAACTCATTTTCCACAAGTCAACCTCAGGAAACACCAGTAAAATAAGACTCAAGAACCTAAATATTCTGGTCTCTAAGAATACTGGGATATTTCTTCATGCTGCTTTTTTCTGAATGTTCAGAGATAGGTTTGTTGTTGATAGGAGGAAAAGAGATTAGTTGAGAGGAGGGGAAGGACTGTGGAGGGGAATAGGAAGAGGGAGGAAGGGTTAAACACAGCCTGTCCTCCACTTTTCTCCTGCAAATCCCCCTGACCCTGCTGCTACTGTGCATGCTGATGACAAATCCGTGTAAGCTGCTTGCTGCTGAATGTGTGGACAGAGGAAAAGACCCTAAGATATTTTAAAAAATACGGTTTTGTTCCTCTGGTAGCACTCTCCTCAGTTTCTCCATGGGGGAGCTACTCCACTATGAGGAAATATTGAAATATCTGGGAGTCTTTGGCTTAGAAAAGAGGTAAGGAAGGGGAGGCATAATATTATACAAGTTTATTTACTTATTTATTATGGATAGTGTGGAGAAAGTGGATAGAGAAACAGTTTTCTCCTTCTCACATGCATTTTCTCCTGCAGTTACTACCTGAAACTTCATCCTGGGAGCTTTAGGACAGATAAAGTACTTTTCCACACAGTGTAAACTGTATATGGAAATGGAATCTGTTTGGATAAGTTGTAGTGATGGCCATGAATTGGATGGCTTTAAAAGGGATTGGACAAATTTGGGTGACAGAGGTGGGGGGCTAGCAGTGGTTGCTAGTTTTGATGGCTATATACCACCTGCAGTAACAGAGCCTGGGGTATCCCAGTTTCAGCAACTGGCTTCACTGTTGGATTGCCCTGACAATATGTTCCACCATGCCTTCGAAGAACTTGCAAACTACCCTGTACAATACTGGGCAAAGTTCTCTGATACTTGCCTGCACTCAGCCTTGCCCACAAATCTTCCTTTATCAGGAATCCAGGGCACATAACCAGAGTAGAAGCAAGTTCTCTCAGCCAATTTCTTTGCTAGTTTCTGTATGGTTTCAGGTATGACTAAAACTATTCCAGTTTGTTCCCACCCAGGCAACTGAATGGGAATTGATAATGGCCTGAACCATTAACTGAAACCTCCATTTTCAGTGACAGTATATCTTGGAATACCATGCTAATTATTTGCTTTGATTTTATTCAACATGAGCACATTCTTTTTGGTGCAGAAAGCATCATCCCCAGTACCACCATCTAACAATACAAATCAAAAAGCAATAATAAAAGATGAACAAATGCTTCATCAAAAATAAATGATAGATGTACAAGCTGGCACCAATTGCAGAAACTAATAACACTGTTTAATGGAAATGAGCACTAATAAAAATGACATTGTGCTAGAGTAAGAGACCATGTGTGCAAGGGCAACAACTGGTAAAATCGGATCCCCTGGAAATCCATCCTACATGCTAATGCTATTGATGCTATGCTAGAGGTCACTTAATCTAGCCCAGCATGATTTGTATTGTTAGTTCAATTGGATAGTGTCCCAAGAGTGCTGAAATGCCTCAAAGACTGTAAAGGATTTTTACAAACAAAAGGGAATGGTTGGATATCAGCACTTTCATATTTTGTTTATGATTGCCCAGAGGCATTTGGATGGCTACAAACAACCCAGTAGCAGTAGAGGACATGCAGTCTTGGATTATATGGATCTTGGACTGATCCGGCCAAGCAATGCTTATGCTCTTAGGCCAATTGTGGGTTTTTCTGTAAACACTGTTGATGAATAATGCGAGCTACGCAAAAACAACTATTTAGAAGATGCACATCATACGCCTCTTAGCAGCAACAGACAAGAGTCATTGTTTGATCCAGAATTCAGTATTCCTAGCTAGAACACTGTCAGTGTCTACCAACAGACTGATGACTTCACAATCCAAAATTCGTGAGCTATCATCGTGGCTTTGTAATGATGGTGCAGCACAATAACACTAGTTGTATATATTTTGTCCCTGCTTGTGTCTAGGAAAGGACAGACAGTTTAATTTAATTTGAAAGGTCAGCAGTGTGCATTCTTCTCTGACCATAAGAATAGCAACTCCAGACCAGCTCCTCTTATCAGTCAGGCTTCTTCCTTCCGCTGGCTTTTTAAATATATGCTCTCCAGAACTCTGGACTTGGACCACTTACAATTTATTGTCAACAAACTAAAAACAGTCAGAGGAATGCAAGCCTTTAATTACAGCATTTTGGTCTCAGACAGGGAGGAACTGGCACTACTGAGACAGAGAAGAGAGCATCCCAAAAGGTGTCCAGTAAAAAAGGGCCCTGTGGCATGATACAAGCCAAAAAGAAAAACAAAATGGCACCCACTTAAATTAATGCCAGTATTGAAGGCCAGTGAGATAATTCAAGGTTTGTGCAAACTGGTCCTTTCAGATATCTGGCTAAATTGTGTGCATTAGTTTCCTACTGAATTTGCTCCTTGTATCAATAGGTACTGTCTATTCACTGTATACAACCTTCCAATCGTTAATTCCTAACTTTCTTACTCAAAAATAGTTTGTGTATGAATGCAACAAAGACATGGCAGATTACTCCTGCCTTGAAAAGATACAGCCAGGAAATAGATAAAACACATTGGGGCGTTGTATGTGAATGGAACAGTCCAATAAGAACTGCAATTGCTCAAATATCAGGAAATGTGAGATTAACACAGTGCCCTCTCCATCTGGAGAATAATGCTACCTTTCCAAGAAACAGTGGGTACAGTATGGCTTCTCCTTTGCTACCAGATTTCCTGGGATGATGCAGGGGCCTCTGGCATAATTGAAGGGCAGGTCGCCCCCTTTTTTGGCTCTGTTCTCATTATATTTTTCAGGAGGCCATTTTCCCCAATCCAAATCTCCAACTCTGGCAATTTTGTTGCATGCTTGCAGATGTATGTTTTCATTCTTTAAGCAACTGGAAGAATCCTGTTTCCAAGGCTGAAGGTGGCCATCCATGTCCCACAGTATACTAGATGGAATTCAATTCTACATTGGACTTTCACCTGACTTAAGAAAACCCTGAGTGCCTAGTGCAGCATTAGCGATAGCAGTAAATCATCATGGCCAACACAGTGCAAGGGGAGCTGCAGAGTGCCAAGTAATGTCACTGCCACTACAGTATAATTCCATCTGACTAAAAGACTGGATAAATCATTGTGCCCCATATAACAAACCAACTACTATTTCAGAGGTTAATGCTAAGCTGAAACTCAGCATAATTTGTCAATGTCAAGCCAAATGTAGGAAGGGGAACATTAATCACCATCAGTCAGTAAAATGTGAATTCTAGTGCTTTTGCATTAGTATGTGACCACGGAAGACACATTTCAGAACTAGCTTCCATGGAGTAAATTGGAAGCCATACAGAATCCTGACTGGAATCTTGAGTGGTGGAGGCCACATCTGTAATTGTACAAATTTATCTCAGAATAGTCATGTTGGGCAGTGTCCTAAGACAGATAAAATAAACACAGAATAAACTAAATTCTTTGCAAAATGTTCTGGAAGAGGTTTCATTAGTGGTGGTGTTGTAATTAATCATAGAATGAACATTTCCATTAAGATTTAAGTGTCCATTAAAGTGATGAAAAGTGCCAGAAAACTGAAACAATGATTGGCTAAAAACCTAAGACCACCTGCTGTGGTATAGGTCCATAGAATTCAGTGAGACAAACCTCTGAGGAAAAACGGCTTAGGATTTCAGAGTTTGACAGATATTGATAACTGTGCCAGGTTGGCTGGTTGACTAGTTGATAGAGTTACAAGTGGCATAATTAAAAGCTCACTGAACCATGTTGATCCTAATTTTGCCTAGTTTAAGATGGAGATGGAGCTCTTAATGGGACTTGATGAAACGCCACTAAAAACAAATCTATGGACAGCTACACAAAAGTACAGTTTGAATGCATTGTTTTTAAATTCCACATGGTTAGTTGTGCCCTCCCCCTCCCCCCAGTGCAGATTATATTCTATATGTCACTGAAAACTTGCTGGTAAGTTGGTAAGAGCAACACGTCTTTGTTTGCATTCTTCTTAGTATTATGCCTTCCTTTACCATGATATTTGGAAGTTATGGCCGCAAGTCCCTACCTGCAAACAATATACACTTGCCAGAGTAAATGCCATTGAAGTTACCTATAAATAGATACAGATAGTTGCAGTCATTTTTAGATAACATATTTAAAAGGAATTGATTCAATGATGAAAGTTTTGTGGTTTTCAATTCCATCTGCCTAAAACATTTTTCAATTTTTATGTGCTAGTAAGCAGACAATTTGAAAATGTTAACAACTTCACAGTAATGTTCACAATTGATTACTGAGCCACAGTAATCACCCCGTGTTAAGGATGAGTTGCATACTACCATTGTAACCAGAAATTTTGCGCCCCACCATTATAACGAGATATTTGGGGCACAATACTCAGCTTAGAAAACAGCCCAGATGGCCAATCTGAAACTTAGCAGTGCAGGAGATGTTGGTCTGAGGATGGTCTGTAGCAGTTTTGATGTAGAAAGGGTATGAATCGACTTCTTTATAGGAGTTTAAAATGCAACGAATAACATCTACCAGTTTAACAGCTATTGGCTATTTTCTTACAGACTTTGTTGGGGTTTAATTAGAAGGGCTGATTTCTCCATTTGTAAAACATCTCAAAGGAAACCTTTTGCCATGTCAGTTGAGTGACTGTGGCATTCTTCAAGACTGAGAAATCTGGCAAGTCACTGGGTGAGATGTTCAAAATCATTAAAAATTCCTAGTTATTCCCTCTTTTTTGCAAACACATAATCAGAATTTCCAGCGTATCCCAAGAAAAAGGGAACTGCTGATAAACATTGAACAAACATTAATATAGCTCAATCAACTTTAATTTTTAAGAAAAGCAATTACAGATGTTTTAGAACAAGCAAGATGAAGTGCAGTCCCCTCCCCCATCTTTTATATTCGTTTTGGGTTTTTTGGGGGTATTGTTTTTATTTTCTCTATTTTGCCTAATTTCTGCAGCATTTTTCAAGAAGTACTGTTAAGCTGTTATGAAGAGTTGAAAGAAACAAGTAATTTGGCCTTATTAAAATTCCATTTAAGTTTGTTGTTCAGCACTGTCTTTGTAAAAGCTGTTGGCAACAAACATTTTGCAGACAAGGAATGATAAAATCCAGTGATAAGAGGCATTCCATGTAGGATCAGCTCACCTACAGGTGCACAAAAGGGTGGATGTTCTGCTCTCACAAAGCTGTGGGAGAGCCAAAGTTTACAGAAGAAATGAAGGACACTCACAGTGAGATGGGAATTTCAGCCCCTCTACCAGAATGCATCACCCACAGACTACACTCAAACCTTTCCCTAAAAGTTGAAGAAATTACCAAAAATATCCAGGCTGCTTATTCTTTCGCTGAAATGTTCTTCTAACGAGGAAATGCACAGAAGAACATGTTTGCCCACTTGTACGAGCATGGGGAAGGCAAAAGGGATGAATGTGGGGTGGAAAACTTGGGGACATTTTCTCAGGTGGCAGATGAATGCAGAGATGGTACCAGGGAAGGGTTTTTTTTCTTTTAACCCCCCCCCACCCTCTTTCTTTCCTTCTTTCTTTCTTTCTTTCTTTCTTTCTTTCTTTCTTTCTTTCTTTTTTCTTTTTTCTTTTTTCTTTTTTCTTTTTTCTTTCTTTTTTGCTTGCTTAAACATTTTTCACCACCATTTTTGCAGTGGCAACAATCATTCTTCATTTCAGGTTGCTTGCAGGTAGGGTACTTAGAGTTTTAGCAACAAGAGGTAGTAGCACTGTCAGAAGATTCCTCCTTTTGAATTCCTGCTTCTTTATTTCCAACTATTTTAGCCTGCATGTTTTCATGGCAACCCTCCTCCAGGCAGGTCATCTTCCTGCCCCGAAATGCATCTAAGAAAGAACGTGCAGCATTCTTTCCCAAAATGATCACTGTGCAAGTACTACTCTGCAGAAAAATGCCTGTGCTTCCATCTGACGGTTAAAAACTGCTGAAGTCTCCTGCCCAAGAAAGGCATCTGAATTTCTCTAGTCCCCCATGAATGTCCAAAAGTGCATTTGCAGCACAAGGATGGGGCTCAGAAAGTCAGATGGCACACCCTAACAAAACCTACCTTCTCTAATTTTGACCTAAAGTTGCATCTCAGTAGCTTGACGACGATGCTTATAAAATCTAAGTTCAGACAAGAAATATTAGGGAGGGCTGAAGAGGAGGATCATATAGGATTGGGAGAGTTGTGTGTCAAGTGTCAGCACCAGGATGTAGACAACAGGACCAGGGGTGCTGGAAAGGGGTAGGGGTACGGGCAAAGAGGGCAAGGAGCAGGTGGCATGCAATGCAGGGAGCAACTGAAGGCAAGACACACTGAGGGTAAGACAAAACTGTCAGCAGGCTCAGGAACATGCTACAACCACCAGAAAAGCCCGTGTTACTGTAGCCAAGCTAAGAAGTGCAGGAAAGCCTTTATGGAGCCATCCTGAGCTTCCAGCTGCAACTCGAGATTGCACAATCTCCCATTCTTGCAAGTACCTGCAGGTGAGCTCCTGCCCTGCCAGCACTTGCAGCATGATTTGTGCTGCTTGCCACCAGGGGGAGCTGTGTCCTGCCTTCAGTTTCTGACACCAGGGCATTGCAATGGTAAGAGTGGGTTAGAAATAGGGAGGCAGGCTGGGAATAAAAAGGCTCATCTTAGATTTAAGTCAAAAATTGGTACCTGGGGAGGAGCAAATTAAAAAAAAAGTAAGAACAGATATAGGGAGACATTTGAATGCAAGTCCAAGAAAGGAGAAGGCAAGGGGCTTGTAATACTGAAGGGAACAGTGCAATACATGATCTGATGAGGAGCAAAAAATAATCAGCTAATGAGCAAAAAAGTCAAATAAGCAGTGGCATTTAAAACAAGCCAAAGCAGCTTAAGGTTAGAAGCTGGAAGACCAACAAGATGAATATTTGTAATGCTTTCCACTGTGGTTGCATTAAACAGAACATTCTGTCAGGCCAAATGAAAAAGGAGCAAATTTTCTATTACATGGGCAGCATTTTTTTTTTAAATCATATTAAAATCCTATAATGCAAGAACTCAGAACACATCCCCAGATGTTTAATCATGGCACCAATCCCCAATCTGAGAAGAAATCATACAAAGCCTTTCCTGTTCCATCCGGATAAAATAATTCCACACTGGGAAATTATTTGTGTCCCCTCTGCCACCACTACATTGTCAGGCCAGGGGCTAGACACGTAGAAGCAAGACTATCTATGTTAGCATCTCCTCAGTGGTTCACAGTATCCTTGGGCATGATTGACTTGATGCCTAAATTGCATCTTCTACTTTCGGTAATGATAGGCTTTCCACAAATCTCAAATCTGAGAAAGTCCAGAGTAGATAGTGACAATTTCCTGCTGTGCTTTTTGACACCATTTGACTCCTGAGTCAACAAAAGCCTTTCCAGAGAGAGAATGGCTGTCTACATTTCAGCCTGACAATATTAATTGAACACTTCCCCTTCCAACATCCAACCACTGACACAGTACAAATAATTGAGTGCATTGCCAAATGTGGTCAAAGGTTAATTAATGTGCAATTGCCCTCTCTCAGGATCCAGTTACATTAGAAGCGCTAAAATGCAACCTCATTTTCTCTGCTATACCCTCCATTCATAAAGCATTATTTTAAATTGTATAATAACTGCATGCTCTCTGTGTGAAATAGTGATGGGGCTTTTCAGACTCCTAATTCATCATGATCTTAAGGGAGTGTAAGGGAGGAAACACACCATGGGGATTTATTAACCATTTCAGTTTGGGAGGGTCCACAGTTCATTGACGGAGCACATTCTTTGCAAGTAGAATGTTCGAAACTGAATCCCTGGCACTGAAAAGATAGTGAGGAGCAGGACTGAGAAAGACCTCAAGATGAGAGCATCAGATGAGACTGATTTCATATGATGCTGCTTAATCTGTTTGACAAATCAAGCTGCATCTGTCTAAGTCCCAGTGATATATAATAACTGGTCTCCCAATCCAAGAAACAATTGCCAGCCATTAGCTTGTACAGGAGCTGTTCTGACAACTTACATTAGGGGGAGATGATTCAGAGGGTCCTGTGTCACGGTGGTTCACCACTTAAGCATCATCCCTCTCTAGGACCAGCAGCACCAGTCTGGAAAGTAGTCAGCACCCATCATGCAGGAGGAGAGCTAGAGATGGGCAAGTTTAAAGCATGAGGTCCATCTTAGATTAATTCAGAACTTATTCAGGATCTTAAAACAAGTGCCAAACAACAACACTGACCCTTAACATCTCTGAAACATTCAGAAAAATCACTTCAACCACCCCCCAGTCTCCTGTTCCCCCATGTTCTCCCCACTGGCCTTTACACCGCTAGCATACTTCACCCTTTCTTTACCATTTGCATTGAGAAGGCAGTAGCAACAGTACAAGAAGAGAGGATCTTTAGAGGACCTTTGTCTATGGTGGAATTGATGCATAGGTCACCAGTTTCCCATTGGAGGTTCTGGGACTTGAGGTCCCAGTCCTCATCAGGAAAATGCAGTCTGCCAAAGTTTGGGAGAACTGGACTTCCCAAGTTCCAGGGAAAGTTTATGGGCTGTTGGCATGGGAAAATGGAGGAGATGGCTTGTAGTATCTAACCAAGCACATGCCGACAAGCAGAGCAGTGCTTACTTCAGTTCTGTTTGCAAGCACTGAAGCAGAGGTCTTCATTCTTTCAAGCTCCCTTGTGGCAGTGCTTTAAACACCATTAGGCTCAGATGTTCTGTTGTGCATGCAGAACTGTGCCAGTCACAGACTGTTGCCTTTTCATGTGAGGAGCAACTCCATCAAAGCTTTAACTGGCTTCATTTAAGATGAATGAGACAGCTGCATATCCATCAGATCTAAATTTTACAGCATATTCAGGCTTCTAAAGTAGAATGTTAACTCCATAGCTCATTCATGAGTCAGTACAAAGGAGCACTTTTAAGTCCTGTTTATTTCAATAGGAGGTTTAAGCCCAAGTTTAACCTGTCTCCAACTACGAATTAACTTTGACTGGATCACATTCTTGACTAGATCATCACTGTCAAAGGAGGGAAAAAACTGAAACATGTTAACTGCATGCCTAAACCATACCCACAACCTAGCTGTGCAAACATTTAAGCCAACAGACCTGCTGAGTTTGTGGCCAGGCTACTGTTTCCACAATATTGGTTCAGAAGAAAGAAACTCATTCATAAAATCTGTGCTTATAACAACAGCCAAGAATGGAAAAGAACATAATGAGCAAAGAAAAAGTATTCAGTTTAAAATAAATAAATCTAGCACTAAGCGAGATGACCTAAGTGAGAAGCAAATATTATAGGTAAAGTTTTTAAACCATCAGAAATGATAGAAGGCTAAGATTGGTGTGTAGAAATCATGCCAATACCAGCTAAGCATAGTATGACCCTCCTTGCACATTATGTTATAGTTCTGTCCCACAACACCCATCAGAGAGTCCTTGCTTTGACACATAATTTTAAAAACCCAGAAGCGACACAGTATGCCAAGCCATGTGGCAGTTTTATGATGTGAACAAATGAGGATTTGGATGAAACCAGTAGCTCATTTTGGTTTATGGCCCTAAGAGATAGTTTCTGAATGCTGCCCTCTTGAGATGAAATGCAAATGAGCCAAACCATAGCACAGTCTCTTTAACTTTGCTTGGTCCAGCTGAAGGAAAAGCTGTGCGATGGCGTCCTTTTAGCAGGGAAAGGAGTGGCGCATCAAGTTAGCAGGAAGAATTCAAAAAGACAGATCACCCACCGCCATTATTCATTACTGTAACTAGTACCTAAGGAAAGCAGGGGAAGCTCAGGCAGTGATGGGGTTAGAAACAGAGAGACCAGAATAAAAGTGTGATTTATACTACCCACATGACCTCCATGTTTCCTCTGCTTATTCCAAGCTGGGTTAAGTCTTCTGGGCCTGGTGTATATTTTTATCACATTGGTGTAATGGTTTAGATTTAGGTTTGAGGAGCTTTGGCAAACTGCTTGGAGTTTACCAAGCTCTAAAAATATCAGATGAAAGGGAGATTAGACCAGCAGAGGGAAAAGACTTTTTCCGGTTTCCCCACATATTTCTTTTATGCTTTCAAAAATTCCAAACTTAAGAACTGGCAAGAATCAGAGCAGAATTAACTAGCTTGGAGCATGTTTGTGTTTACCCAGTGTTTGGTTCTCCTTCTTGACAGAGGCCCATTAATGAGCTCAGCCAGACATATATTTTTTTTTATTATTATTTTGACCTCTTACATTGCTAAGAGCTTTTCAAACCAGTGCTGGCAGGAGAAAAAAAATGGCCAAAAAAGAAAAAGAAGAAAGAAAGAACAGGCCCTTTCCAGACATTAGCTGGGACATCGCACTCTCTACATACCCATTGTTTTGTTTACTTGTTGAGTTGCATCCGACCCTTCATGACCCCATGGAAAACATTCCTCCAGGCTCTCCTGTCCTGCACCATCCCTCGGAGTCCACTCAATCCCACACCCACCATCCCAGTGACTAGCCACCTCAACTTCTGCCGTCCCCTTCTTTTGCTTTCAATGGGTCCAGCATTAGGGTCTTCAGTGAGTCCTTCCTTCTCATTAGGTGGCCAAAGTATTTGAGTTTCTTCTTCTGTATCTGACTTTCAAAAGAACAGTCAGGGTTGTCTGATTTGATTTCTTTGCAGTCCAAGGGGCTCTCAAGTCTTCTCCAGCTCCACAATTCAAAGGCCTCAATTCAATACATTCCCACTGTAGCCTCCCCTTATTCCAGGTCTTGCTGTAGCATGACAGTTCATCCCAAGGACATTTTGGTCTCAGAGCCAGCTGCAAAATGCCTCTCTTTTATCCATCTGCTTGGTTAGAGTTACTGCCCCCTTGTTCATTACACTGCAGATCAATGAGAAATAATTCTGGAAATTCTTCATTTCCATGGCAAACTCTGTCCAAAACAAATAAAGAGGATGAGCTACATATATTATTCTACCAGATAACATCCAACACAGGAGCTGGCAAGCTTTGGGGGTCTGTGGCGGCAAGCAATGGTTTCTTTTAGGGCCACAAGTGCATCTTACTCTTTTTCCACACCCGAGGACACATCCTCCTGGACTCTGATGTTTCTTCTATTCCTTGTCCTTGGTCCTGCATCTTTCTCATTCTCTCCCCACCCCAGTGCTGGAAATTCCACCTCCTGCTTCTGCCTGTCTCTGCAACCATGTAGACCTAACCAGGGTACAGAAAGCTAAGAGAGCAGGATAGTAATCCAATAATATAGTAATAATATAATATAATATAATATAATATAATATAAAAGGTGACAGGTCAGGAGAGTTCTTCCAGTGGGCTGACTTCTCTTTCAGGGGCCTTGCGGCTGCCAGGAAAAGGTGAGCAGAGCCAGGATCAGTGGATGAAATATGTGCAGCATGGTGAAGTTGGTCCACAGAGGTCCAGGTTCTTTGTGGGTGCCATTGGCAGTCTTGGCAGGCAATCTACCCACTGGTACCAAGCTTCTGACCCTGGTCCAACATTAGGCATTTCACACTCCGCTAGCAGCAACTAATAAAGCAATGGAGAGGTGAAGATCCTGAGCTCCATTCTGATCTTCCTCCCATGCAATTAACAAATGTGCGTGGAGGGGAAAAGTGGCACTATGCCCACTGTCCTAGCCCTCCAACATGAGGACGTGAAAGTGTTCCCAGTGATGTGGAGAACTCAACATGTATTCAGCCATATCCTCCTTGAAGCACCTTTTCGATCTTCTGTGGAACTCATGGTGGTTCGGGGATGGAGCCAGTGGGCATGATCCTATGTCCTCTCCGTGTGGTCTGTGTAGGCACAGAGAAAGGGGCTGGATGGACATAGGACTGCAGTGATGTCTCATGGCTTCTAGAAATGGCCATCCCTGCGCCAGGTTGGGAGGAAAAGCCGAACATCCTCTGCAGTATCTTTTTCAGGTTTGTTCATGTCACTGAATAGAGCAGTGGAATTTCTGGATAATCAGGAAAATGAATTCTCTGAATGGGTCTGGTACTGGAAATTGTTAATGAATTCTAGAGTTAAAATATTTTCTGGCCATCCCTCTCTAGCAATTAGCCTTTTAGCTGGTCACATTACAGAGAGCTTTTAGCACATTACAGAGAGCTTTTAGAAGCCACAGGATTTCATAGATGTTAAAGTTTTTCGCTCTTGCTACCAGTGTTTTGTTTTCATTAAGATGGCAAAATTACCCAGTCCAGTGAAAAGAAAATCACAGTGTTACTGAAACACAAGGCAATGCTTTATGGTTAACCAAAAACATAAACTGTTCAGCAGACATTTTAGTCAATATGTTCTCACTGAAGAATGTAATATAATCTACTAACTTGCACCATTTCACATGTGTTCTTGCCCTGAACTAGGGCTGCAGACTTTAATTGGCATCCAGTTTTAATCAGTGGGGCTGCAAGTTACAAGCGCATTTGTTTATTTCTCTAGGCTATTTTGGTTACAGTGTGTTACTATAATATTGGATTAAAATGTCAAAAATAGTCTTTGAACTGACGGTGGGAATCTTCATTAATTCTAGGGGTAAATTTTGAATAGAGCAGCTGCAGGTCATGGGATGTTTCATTGTTTGGGTGGGGTTGATTCTAATTATGCACTTTATTCTTTATCTTAAGGAGATCCATGTTGAGGTTATTGTTCTTCTTTTATTTAATGAGCTAAAATTAGTTGTTAAGTCATCCAGTTGATCTACCATGGACACACTGACGCAGCACCCACATTGCACACTCAAGTTTTCCAAAACATACAGCCCTCCGTCATGGTGTGGTTTGTTGATATTTGCAGCAAGGGGCACCTACCTCCCATGGGCACCATGGAAGGGAGATTTGCTACTTTTATTTGTGAGGAGGCTGATTGCAGTTGAAGGCTTCAGGCCTTCATTGGGATTTATACTAAACTAAACCATTTAAGTCCATGCATATGAACTCATATCTATTCTTACTGGCAGCCAGAAAACACCAGTGGATTTCTGTCACAGCACTCTTGCCAAAAAGCACACTACATTACATTATGTTACATATCCCCAGATAAACAAACAAAAACTACACAAAAAACCCCAACAGAAGACTATTGCAGCTCCAATGGTGCCATGATGCATTTTATGGTGAGGCCCTATCCATGTGCTCTGCTATTCCTGTTCAGTCAAGCCCACTTTCCCCACATGTTGAGCATTGCATATTTGTCCAGATGAGTTACAGAGCCATCTCAGAGAATCCAGTTTTGCAATTCCTCTAGAACCATTCACTTGTAGGGGAATTGTCTTGAACTTCCATTGTCTTGGAAGTCTACATGCAGCCTTTTGAACATCTCAGCTCCCCACAGAGTTGTGGCTTTGTGACATTATACATTCAAATATGGAGAGTCATGAACTATACAGCACCACCTATCAGTTCATCGTTTTGACCTTCCAGGCTCATTTCAGAAAACATATGTGATAGCACAGCTATATATCATTCAGGGATGCTTGTTTCTTAATTTCAAAGAAGGATATTTAAGATTTTCACTTGAAACTCATCAGATAAATATTTGGTTTTCTATCTGCAGTTCTGCACACAGAGTGCACATGTGAAAACAGAACATATAGCATGATTCCAAAGCTCTGCAGGCAACAGCATATACTTGAAGATCCTATAAACCCTGGCTATGGGCGAAAGAAAGAAATATTAGCAAAGAAGAAAAGTGTTAGATTCTTCTCTGGCAGGGGGTGGAAAAGCAATAACATCCCTATGCCACAGTGAATCACATAAACACCCGCTTAAATCAATTGGTCACACATGGAATTGCTCCATCCACCTTTTTTTCCAACAGAACTATGATAAATCAGAGCTGTAGAAAGCTGCTTGAAAGTTTCTCAGAGCTTCAGAGCTAACATGCTGTGCACAGAATCAAAAGAAAGGGAAAGACACCTCTTGACTTTTCTTGTTGATACTGAGTTCTAGCAACCACATTGTTATTTAGTGAGATAAAGCCACTCCACAGGCCTGAAGGATAGATTCAATCAGTCAGGCAAACAGACAAACAAATATCAACCATTGTAGATTCGGGGTCCACCCAGGCACTTTTTAAAAAGAGTTTATGGAGCTTTAACTATCTCTCATAAAAACAGAAGAATTGTCTTCCTGGTCCAGATGTGGATCCATCTTATCCAGCATTCTGTTGTTATTCTGGCCAGATGCTTCTACACACTCTCAAGCAAAACACAAAAGCAATAATTTTTTTCTATGTTTGCTCATATCCCTAAGTATTCCATGGTACACTTGTCACCTTAACACAGTTTCCTCTTACTCAGATATATACAGGTCTAATGGCAAACTTCCAGTAGTAAACAAATGATGGTTAGGTCAATGTTTAGCCAAAGCCAACAATTTTGCATAGGTGCTGATTATACAATCAAACATCCATGGAAGCATCCAGTGTAGTATCTTCTAATAATTAAAACATGCACAAACATAACATTTCAAACTACTTTATCCTCCGTGCCATCATAACAGTTCAATGTTTCCACAGAGAAAGTTGGCTAACTATTGTTGAAATCCTCATGTTGTTGGTAGAATGCTGTTGGTAGATCTCATTGGTTTGTGCAATTCTTTTCCCAAGTCACTTAAGCTTAAGTTTCTCAAGACGCCTCTCTATTTCCTTTTTGTGGTAAAATGCATATCACAGTCCTATGACAAATTAAAAATTTATATTTAAAGAAAAGGCAATCTGCCTCACAGAGAGGGCATGGAAAGAAGAACCCTTCCTGTTGTTACTGTTCTTAAGATGGCTGACTATAGGTAGAGGTGCCCCGGCATCCCTACAGGTAGAAGCACTAGGCCTCTAATGTGTATGACATAAGAACAAGCAGGTTATTTGAGGGGAAAAAACCTGTGTCTGTTCTTATGCCAGGAAATGCCTGTTATAATATGCAAGATACATGGAAAATTCAAAAAGAAACAGCAAAATTTTAAAAACCCTACTCTTAGTAAGCAAGGACAAATAACACAGAAGCATTGCATGGTACTCATAAGAAAATGAAAACAGAAAGGAAAATGCTGACAGTGATGTTTGCATGTTGCACTTTAGGATGAAGCACTAAATCAACAGTGGCATACAAGAATGTTAAACTATTTTTATTTAGTCAAGGACACCTTCCCAAGCTCGATAGTGATAGGACAATTGCAGTTCTACATTAGGCTTCATGCAGCGGGTATCCACAAAAGGGTGGCCAATGACATATCACCAACAAAGAGGATAGAATAGTGCACTTAATTGTTTAAGTGTAGTTTTAGAGACAACAGTATCATTTAAATGCATTTCAATACAGAGAGGAAGACTATATGCCCTGGATGGGACACCTGTCCAAACAAAGGAGCATGTCTTCAAATGGAGGATGCCCACTGTTGACCCCTCAAGTAGAGTATTGTCTTTTGTAAAGCAAGGTACATATCCAGTCTACTTCACAAGTCAAAATCACTAATTTGAGAACTAGGATATGCAAAATCAGCCCTTGTACCTAGCTTTTTTCTTATTTTTTCCTATTTTCAGATATCCACCGAAAGCCTGTTTGGACTTTCCTGTATTTCTAATATGTTTCCACTTTCAGAAAGCCAGAAATAGCAATTGTACCAACAAAATGAGCATAACTGTGGAAGGTTGCCACATGCATTTTAGTATTTTATATGCACAGTATTGGTGGTCATCCACACTACAATTTATATTTTCAGTGCACATCATTCTCCAAGCTTGAGAAAGATGCCATTTGAAGGATATTTTTATTTTATCAGCATGTACAAACAGCCTGCATATGCAGCCAGCCATAACACTCTCCCCCACCTCCAGATGTAATTCAATTAGAAAGAATTTAGCATAAGGAGATTCTCAGATACTTGTCCACACCACATCAACTGGAGCGAAAATATCTCTGCTGGGAACTAAACCTAGCTGATTACTGCAGCCCCAAATAAATAATAGCAGCAGATATCTCCTCACTTGAGCTGTTCTAGACTGCAGGCAAGGTTAGGAAGTTGCACGCTTGAATGTTCTCCTCCCTGCTTGAAATATATATATCTTTACACAGAAAACTAGCTAAGCTTAGAAACCACGGTCTTTTCTCCAGTATGTTATTTTTATCTGTGAGGTTTTTTGTCTTGTTTTTATGACAACAGGATGGTGTTCAATGTGGATAAATGCAAAGTCTTGCACTTGGGGCATAGGAATGTGTGCCATAAGTACATGATGGGGAGAAGAAGCTAGAGAGCAGCACTTGTGAAAGGGAGCTCAGGGGTACTGGTTGACTGCAGGCTAAACATGAGTCAGCAGTGTGATGCGGTGGTCAAGAGGGCGAACGCCACCCCTGGTTGCATAGCCAGAAGTGTGGCTTCTAGATTGAGAGAGGTATTACTACCACTCTATACGACTCTGGTGCGCCCACAACTGGAGTATTGTGCTCAGTTTTGGGCCCCTCATTACAGAAAGGATATAGCCAGGTTGGAGTCAGTGCAGCTTAGGGACACATGGTTGGTGGCCGGTTTGCAGGGTATGCCATACAAGGCGAGACTGGGGGAACTGGGTCTCTTCAGCCTGGAGATGAGGAGACTCAGAGGGGATGTTGGTGACATACAGGTATGGGAGGGGATGTCTCATGGAGGTGGGTAGAGACCTGTTCTCCCAAGCAGAGGAAGGCAGGATCTGCTGCAACAGAGCAAAGCTCAGGGCACCAAGGTTCCATTTAGATGCCAGGAAGCACTTCCTGACAGTCAGGACCCCGAGGGTATGGAATGGGCTTCCACAGGAGGTGGTTGAGGCCCTATCGGTGAGGGTGTTCCATGTTAGGCTAGACATGCACATGGTGGGCATGTGATGAGCAGAGCTGGCTGGAGCCGGGGGTCAGACTAGGTGCCTGGGAGGTCCCTTCTGACTCATTCTGTTTCTATGTTTCTATGTTTATGTGGAAGAACTGAAAAATGTCATCTCTGTATTGGGATTCTGTGCTTTTCATGGAAAAGAGTGAATTTTGGCAGGTGTAACTTTCCCAGAGGAAGCAAGAAAACCTCTTCCTGTTGGCATGTCCCCTGCCCATCTGTCTTTGCCTGCTCTGGGAGTCTCCACCTTCCCAAGGAGGAGACCTGAAGCACAGGTGTGGGGAAAGATGTCCTGGGAAGGGCAGTGCCAACTGACTGATGCCCATCTCCCACCAGTGCAGACAGGTCTGTCTGCAGGCTTTGTTGGGTTACGGTACAGCAAAAGAAGCTCCCAGCCCATTCCATCCTCTCGTACATGAGGAAAGTAGGAACTGTGGTAGAGCTGCCAAGGCACTCTGCTTGCTCCCTCCCTCCAACAGCCAGAAAGCAAGGGGCAAACCAGGGACAGCCAAGCAAAGTGCCACTTCGGCATTTTGCCAGCTGCCCAGAGCTAGAAGCACTTGGCCAGAGTGGCAAGTATTTTCTGAAACTTTGGCCAAGGGACTCTTCTCATTTTTGGCTTGACCATGGCCTATTATGTCATCCAGTTTGGATGACATGCTAAGCCACAGTGGCAGGGGTTCTAGCAAGCTCATGTCCAGCCCAAGGGAAGTGGGGGTGGGGTCATATGACACATCAAGCCATCTCCTGCTGTGAAGCCAGTCAATGAATCTCCTCATTTGTCTCCACTCCCAGGTTAACTGGCAGGCCAGCCTTATGAATTAGTAAACCTGAAAAAATCCACATCGAAAACAGCTAAAGCGGACTTGGCTGCATCACTGGAAAGATGGACAGTGACTGGTGAATGAAAGGAAAAAGACATTTTCTGGATACAGATTTAAATAATCAGTTGGCTCTTAGAGCTGTACAAAACTTGTTCCCTTGAGACTGGTGGGTGGAGAGAAGGGTTGAGCTTTTTTTTCCTCTGCCCATGCCTAGAGTTGGCTGTAGAGCCCAAGGAAGTTTAGATCAATCAGGAGTTCCCTCTACTGGGACCTGCACTTTGTGCTCTGACTCCAGTGTAGGAGCAAAGCAAAGGTGTGCCCCCCTCTTGCTTCAGTGCCTTCCTGGCACACAAGCGGGATAATTTCCAAGTCCCTACTTTTTTTCTGCAAGGGTTGAGGCTTCCTGCCATCGCAGAGGTCATCAGCAACTTTTCTGAAATCCTCCAGTTTCCACTCTCACTGTCTTTATGTAGACTGTGTGGGTTGTAAATATATATAGTTTTCAACAGTTATGCAGCCTGGCTTCATGACAAACTCAAGCCATCTCTTGGAGTTCCAGAACCAAGTATGAAGAAGGAAAGACTGTAGGTCTTCGGCGAAGGGGGCGGCATAGAAATTTTCTAAATAAATAAATAGGTCACAATCCTCTGCACTCATACCTAAGGACACACCGGTACATATCTTCCTTTAAACATACATAATGCTATCTGCCCCTTTAAAATATTTTAACAATATCATACACTTTTTTCAACTCCTGTGCTGCTGCTGATAATGATGATGATTAACAATTACTTTTCTATACCTCCCATCGCTGAAGCTCTCTGGGAAGTTTAAAACATTAAGTTGCCCATCCAGATTGCAACCAGACCCAACCCTGCTTAGCTTCCAAGATTAGGCAGGATCATCTCATACCTGATTGGACTCTTTTGCATATTTTGTTCTTTGGTCAAGTGCCAAGGATTGCCAAGTTATCCATTTTGTATCTTTAAAAGTTTCTTTTCATTGCAAAGCACAGCGAGTACGCCGTGGGTTGTCTGCAAACACTGCAGTACTTCTTCAAAAATAAGTTGTTCGCCATTTGTGATTTCACAGCCCGTGAATTTGAAATGTGTTACTGATCATTCTCATTTTTATGGACGTTTTGACAGACTGATTAGTGTCACCCAACAGGCCAAAAAGCTTTATTTGTTTTGGCTGTGGATAACGGTCGAAACTTCTGTGGTGTTCTCAGTGTTCCAAACTACAGAAACCTGCTTGCAAAACGCACGGGGCTTTCACCCTGAATGGTGCTCATAAACACCCAATCCTTCTAGGAGGAAACTTGATATTTTAACTCTGATATATGTTTCCCAAGGCCCTGGGGGAAAAAGGTGTGTGTGGGGACATCCAGGGGGCAGAAACCAAACGTTTTACCTTATGGCTTCAAACACCTGGACAATTCATTTAGATATAACCCAGCAGGCAGTGATGTTCCAGTGGGTGGTATGTATGAGCAGTTACCATTCACCTCTCCTTCCAACACAGATTATTTAACAGGTTAACTAGTAAGGATAGTTATCACATAAACTGGCATGAGAAATAGAATAAAGTGCAGCAAATTTGTAAAATGCAGCATGCTATTGCCATAGACTTGAACACTTTGCATCCATGAATGTTAAGGCATGTTTCATCCAGGACAAATTATACTATTGTTTCACTACACATGACATATGTCTTTTATCAGTTATGAAAGGCACCATGCAGTTATACATTCAGTGCTTTCCTTTCCTGTAACATGCAGCTAAAGACTAGCACTCTCTTCACTGTTTGGAAAAATTGGGTTAGCGGAAGGGGCTTTTGGAATGAGGTAAATGCATGCAAGAAGTAAAATAAAATGCAAAGTGCATACACTGAGTGAAGCCTTAAAATGTGTACACGATCCTGTCTGTCACTCAGAAATAAAGTTTGCGTGTGCAGGAGAGAGACGTTGTTACATTTAAGATGTCTAAAGACAAGACTTCTCCAACCTGGAGCCCTCCAGATGCTTTGGACCAAAACAACCAGAATCCTCCCGCCTGCCTGGGGGATTCTGGAAGCTGTAGTCTAACACATCTTGAGGGTAGAGCAATTTATATTAAAATAAACAGCTAGCATTCATTTCTGAGAGATGGCGTGTGTTCCAATTGGAGGACAGGAACAGAGCTCAGTCTCTGTTACAAAAAGGAGGAGAAGAGAGAGGGCTGTTTGTGTTTGTAAAATGAGTGTCCATTTGGGGGATCTTTACTGTGGAAGAGACCCTCACCAGCCTATCAACATGGAAGTCCCCCTGTGTGGTAATTGCGTTTATGTGAAACAGGGGCCTATGGATAGCATCAAGGCTAAATCAGGTCTTCCGTTCACATGCAATGTTTCAGGCATCCCCGGTGTGCTGCTGATACCATGCAGAGTTGTCAAAGTTGACCACCTGTGAATATACAAGCTGAGGCCAAACTAGATGAGATAGCGGAGAGCTGTGATCAGCTCTTCCCTTCTTACATGCCTGTAAAACAATCATGCTGCTGATTTCCTGGGCAAAATGGTCCCGTTCTCAAAGGTGCTCAGAAGAAAACATGTATGCATACTTAAGCAGGGTTGCACCAGATCTCAGGGAGTGCATCTAGTGGATACCCCAGCAGACTTACCTTGGTGGCCATCGTAGGCAGCAAAACTGAGAAGTACAGTGCTTGACATTTTTATTTTCTGTTGTAGCCCCCGGTGTAGCATCATGAGCTATAGGAGGAAATTAAAGTGGTGGATGCCTACCCCGTTGCCATGTATAATCCTCCATGCTAGGCTGTAGCAGGTTCCCAAAGACTGAGCAGCTTGGAGACAGTGATTTCCCCTGAGAAAGTGGTTGGAGGGAAAAAGGATTAACCTCCCACTTCCCTGGGACATGCTGTTTACTCATTTGTTTGTTTGTTTGGAGAAGCAGAGAAGGCAGTTCCATATCTTAATTGTCTTGTCTAGTGGAATCTTGGTACTCATTACTATTATTTATGTATAAGTATAAATTTAATAAATTGACAGAAAGAAAATTGATTCAGAACATCGTGCTGGAGGAGAGCTTTGCAAATACCCTGGATGACATAAAGATGAACAAGTGGCTCATAGATCAAACCAAGCCAGAGCTTTAGAAGCAAACATGAGAAAACTGAGGTTGTCATGTTTTGGAGACATCATGAAAAGACAAAACTCACTGCTAGGGAGAGTGGAAGGAAGAAGATGAAAGGGAAGACAAGCTATGAAATGGATTGAATCCATAAAGGGAGCCACAACCTTGAGCCTGGAAGAGCTGGACAGAGTCATCATGGACAGGACGTTCTGGAGAGCTTTCATTCATAGGGTCACCATAAGTCAGGATCACTGCTCCTTCATGGATCACTGCCTTGTTGTGGTGAATGGGCTTGTGTAGCTCAATGAAGCTATGAGGTATGCCGTGCAGGGCCACCCAAGATGGACAGGTCATAGCAGAGAGCTCAGACAAAACGTGATCCACTGGAGAAGGAAATGGCAGCCCACTCCAGTATCTTTGCCATGAAAACCCCATGGACAGTACCAAAAGGCAAAAAGATATGACGCCAGAAGATGAGCCCCTCAGGTCCGAAGGTGTCCAATATGCTACTGGGGAAGAGCGGAGGGCTAGTACTAGTAGCGCCAGAAAGAATGAAGCGACTGGGTCAAAGCCGAAAGGACACTCGGTTGCAGACGTAACTGGTGGTGAAAGGAAAGTCCGATGCTGCAAAGATCTATACTCCATAGGAACCTGGAATGTAAGATCCATGAATCAAGGCAAGCTGGATGTGGTCAAACAAGAGATGACAAGACTGAACATCGACATCTTAGGAATCAGTGAACTAAAATGGACAGGAATGGGTGAATTTAATTCAGATGACCATCAGGTATGCTACTGCAGGCAAGAATCCCTCAGAAGAAATGGAGTAGCCTTCATAGTCAATAAAAAAGTAGGAAAAGCAGTACTGGGATACAATCTCCGAAATGACAGAATGATCTCAGTTCGAATCCAAGGCAAACCATTCAACATCACAATAGTCCAAGTCTATGCCCCAACCACTGGTGCTGAAGAGGCTGAAGTTGAGTGCTTCTATGAAGGCCTACAACACCTTCTAGAATTAACACCCAAAAATGATATCCTTATCATCATGGGGATTGGAATGCTAAAGTAGGAAGCCAAAAGATAACTGGAATAACAGGCAAGTTTGGCCTTGGAGTACAAAATGAAGCAGAGCACAGGCTGGTAGAATTTCGTCAAGAGAATATGATGGTCATAGCAAACACTCTTTTCCAACAACCCAAGAGATGACTCTACACATGGACATCACCAGATGGTCAACACAGAAATCAGATTGACTATATGCTCTGCAGCCAAGGATGAAGAAGCTCTATACAGTCAGTAAAAACTAGACCAGGAGCTGACTGTGGCTCAGATCATGAGCTTCTTGCTGCAAAATTTAGGCTTAAATTGAAGAAAGTAGGGAAAAGCACTAGGCCACTCAGGTATGACCTAAATCATATTCCTGATGAATATACAGTGAAGGTGACAAATCAATTTAAGGAATTAGATCTGATAGACAGATTGTCTGAAGAACTATGGATGGAGGTTCGCAACATTGTACAAGAGGTAGCAACTAAAACCATCCCAAAGAAAAAGAAATGCAAGAAAGCAAAATGGCTGACTGAGGAAGCTTTACAAATAGCTGAGGAAAGAAGGGAAACAAAAGGCAAGGGAGAAAGAGAAAGATACACCCAATTGAATGCAGAATTCCAAAGAATAACTAGAAGATATAAGAACGCCTTCTTAAATGAACAGTGCAAAGAAATAGAAGAAAACAATAGAATAGGGAGGACCACAGATCTCTTCAAGAAAATTGGAGATATGAAGGGAACGTTTCATACAAAGATGAGCATGATAAAGGACCAAAATGGCAGGGACCTAACAGAGGCAGAAGAGATTAAGAAGACGTGGCAAGATTACACAAAGGAACTATACAAGAAAGAGCTTAACGTCCCTGAAAACCACGGTGGGGTGCGTCACTGACCTCGAGCCAGACATCCTGGAATGTGAAGTCAAATGGGCCTTAGAAAGTCTGAGCGGCAAAAAAGCTAGTGGAAGTGACAGCATTCCAGCTGAGCTATTCAAAATCTTAAACGATGATGCAGTAAAAGTGCTACACTCAATATGCCAGCAAATTTGGAAAACTCAACAGTGCCCACAGGATTGGAAAAGGTCAGTTTACATTCCGATCCCAAAGAAGGGCAATGCCAAATAATGTTCAAAGTACCACACCATTGCACTCATTTCATATGCTAGCAAAGGGATGCTCAAAATCCTACAAGCTAGGCTCCAGCAGTATGTGGACCGAGAACTACCAGAAGTACAGGCATGTTTTTGAAGAGGGAGAGGAACTAGAGATCAAATTGCCAACATATGCTGGATCATGGAGAAAGCTAGGGAGTTCCAGGAAAACATCTACTTCTGCTTCATTGGCTACACTAAAGACTTTGATTGTGTGGATCACAACAAATTGTGGCAAGTTCTTCAAGAGATGGGAGTACCAGTCCATCTTATTTGTCTCTTGAAAAACCTATATGCGAGTCAAGAAGCAACAGTGAGAACTGGGTACGGAACCACTGATTGGTTCAAAATTGAGAAAGGAGATCGGCAAGGCTGTATACTGTTGGCCTGCCTATTTAACTTATATGCAGAGCACATCATGAGAAAGGAGGGGCTAGAGGAATCACCAGGTGGAATTAAGATTGCTGGGAGAAATATCAACAACCTCAGATATGCAGATGATACCACTCTCATGGCAGAAAGTGAAGAGGAACCAAAGAGCCTCTTGATGTGGGTGAAGGAGGAGAATGCAAAGGCTGGCTTGAAACTCAACATTAAGAAAACTAAGATCATGGCATCCGGGCCTCTCACTTCCTGGTGAATAGATGGGGAAGAAATGGAGGCAGTGACAGATTTTATTTTCCTGGGCTCCAAGATCACCGCAGATGGGGACTGCAGCCAAGAAATTAAAAGACGCTTGCTCCTGGGGAGGAAAGCTATAGCAAATCTAGACAGCATACTAAAAAGCAGAGACATCACCCTGCCAACAAAAGTGCGTATAGTCAAGGCTATGGTTTTCCCAGTTGCAATGTATGGCTGTGAAAGCTGGACCATAAGGAAGGCTGAGCGCAAAAGGATTGAGGACTTTGAATTGTGGTGCTGGAGGAGACTCCTGCGAGTCCCTTGGACCGCAAGAAGATCAAACAAGTCAGCCCTAGAGGAGATCAACCCTGACTGCTCTTTAGAAGGCCAGATCCTGAAGATGAAACTCAAATACTTTTGCCACCTAATGAGAAGGAAGGACTCCCTGGAGAAGATCCTAATGCTGGGAACAATAGATGGCAAAAGAAGAAGGGGACGGCAGAGGATGAGGTGGCTGGACGGAGTCACTGAGGCAGTTGGTGTGATCTTGAGTGGACTCCGGGGGCTGGTGGGGAATAGGAAGGCCTGGAGGAATGTTGTCCATGGGGTCGTGATGGGTCAGACATGACTTTGCGACTAACAACAACAAAGTCAGAGATGAGTGGATGACACATAAAATGCACGTGTCATGTATGTATGAAAACTGGTTTGGCAGTGTGAAGCAACAAGAGCCCTTCCTCCTCACTTTGCAATATCTTTCCACACACACAGTTTGCAGCCTTCCCCTTCTCAGTCGCACACACTGGGTCCTGTATGAATTTTATATTTTAGGAGCACTTCAAGCTTTCTAAAATTTTCTGCTGTACAATGAAATTGAATGTTTTCCTTCTAGGGATGGTTCTGTCCATCTCAGCTACAAAGCTGTTCCTTAAGCATCCTTCCCTAGGGTGCTATGGAAAAATACAGAAAAATGTCCTCAAAGCTCCCAGCATCCTCCAGCAATCATGCTCATTCACAAGTAAACCGCATTCAGAAGAGATGAAAAATGCTTTATTCATGCTTAGTGAAACTCCAAATGTTTAATGTATTTAAGAGTATTTTGCAAAATATGCCCCTGTGGTTGTGTACAATAACTGATCAGTTTGAAGTAGTGAAACAGTCCAGTAGTAAGGAATTTTGCCTCTTTTCTCATCATCATCATTGTTGTTGTTGTTGTTAAAATGAACTTTGCACTAATGGCCAAGATATATAGTATCAATCTTTTTCACTAAGATTTAAATGGGACTTACTCCCAGGTGAACATGGTGATTCTGAAGCACTGCAGCTGTATTTACTAAATTTGGCTTCACATATGTATTTTTCATTCAGCGGATGAGTGAACTTTGTGTCTGGAGACAAGGCTGCATCAGAGCTTCTTTAACCACTTTGTTCTTTTGACTGGGGTGACTGGCCCTGGCTCCAAGGCATCACCTAGTCAGAAGAGAAGGCTTTCCTTGATATTTTTAAGTCTAACAAAGTTAAGGCACAATCCGATGCATGTTTAGGTAGGAAAGCAAGTCCTCGAACTCCAACCATTCTCCAGATAGCCTTGCTATTTGGGGAATACTGGGAGTTGTAGGACTTCTTCTATCTAAATATGCGAAGGATTGTGTCCTACTCTGTCACAAACTTTTCTGCATTTCCTCAGATGATGTTTAATCCTCAGTTGGCCCATGTATATACACAGGGATATGGAGCGCTGGGGGAAGTCTACAGTGAGTTTATATGGCAATAAAATTCAAAAAATACAGCCTGAATCATTTCAATCAGGGCTTGAGTGTATTCAAAATAAGCACAGTGGCTACTCACACCAAGAGATTCTGGAGGGGACTGTTATTCTGTTGCAATGAAAGCTACAGAGGATCCTGTGGAACTTTTAAGACCTAACAAAGTTATTACAACAAAACCTATCCTCCTCCACATTATTTATTACAGCATGTACTTTTTCTGTTATAGGCATCTGTTAAAGTGGTCTACACTCCACAAAAGCTTATAAGTGTACCATAACAAATATTTTAGTCTTTAAGGTACCACAAAACACTTTGGCCACCCGTTTCCATTTCTGTGTTGCTTAGGCAACCAGATGAAGGAGACAGCTAGTTTTCAAGTATTAGTCATTAATTTATTGATCAAGCTTCATGCAGCATTTTAGATTGTGGTTTGCATTTTGTTCTCTTTTTGTTGCTTTGGATGAGTAAAACAGACAGAAATTTGACTGGCAAAATAAAGGGTTCTGTCTAAATCAAAAGCTCAATGCCCCATTTTCAGGGCAGAATTGTGGTTCCTCAATGGCCCTACAGCTCTCAGTTGTATCTTCAGAGTTCCACGCTTTTCAAAATGTGTTACTTCTGAGCCCCACATACCAACACTTTGGTTGGCTAACAGGAATATGATATAGCCATGCTGAAGAAGAGGAAGGTCCTTCAGCTCAGATATGATGCCAGTTGAATCCAAAGCAGTGCTTCATGTGCAACTCTACACTTGTGAGGTACTTTTTACCAGCTGGCAGGAACCTCTTGGGAAAGAGACACCAAAACTCCCCATAGGTTGATGGGACACATCTGGTAGACAGAGGGGGTCCAGCCAGGGTACAGGTGAAGTTGCTGGTCAGGCTAGCTGCTTCTGCCTTGGGACAGAGGCATTGCAAAAAATAAGGCAGTGGCTGGATACAGCCCTTAAACCTCCAAATTAATTAATTAATTCTTTCATTCTTTCATTCTGTTTATACCCCATCATTTTTTCCCTTACAAGGAATGCAAGGTTGCTTATGTAATCCTCCTCCTCTTCATCTTATCCTCATAACGATCTTGTGATGTAGGGTCATGTGAGGACTACAAGCCTAGTCCAAGACGGACACCCAACCCATTACATCACATTGGTTCTCCTGCAGCAGAGAGCTCTTTATACACCTTCTAGAAGCTCAGTGGCTGATGTGACGTTTGAACCAGTCTTAAGTTAAATGGGCTAAAGGTAAAACCCTTTCCCCCCACTAAAATCATGAAAGTTAGCAGTATGGTCTGATTTATTTCCAAGAAGCAGCATTCAGAAAAAGTCAAATTATAAAGCACCATAAAAAGCCTTAAGTATAACAAGGCTGGAATACTTCCTTGTAGGATACTGCCTGAATGCAATTACCCAGCAGCCTTTGCTGCATGATGGAAACTCAAAACATCGTTTAACCTCACATTCCATTGTGTTTGAGATGTGATCCAAGTTTTACCAGCTAGCTATACTTGACTGAAGTAAGTGCTCTTATATGGCCAGCAGCAACCACAGAAGCAAAGAAGCCAAGATTAGCTTTACATTTACTTTCCTTGTAATCAAGCATCTTCAAGACTCTGAAGTGGCTGGGGCTTTTGGTAGAATCTGTATTTATGGAAGCAAACATTTCTGCCAGTAATGCAGAAAGCACTGATCGTGGACGGAAATTCAGTAAGAATAGTTATCTTTCCTCTTAAAAACATGTGTTGTTCCAAAGACATCAGAGTGGGTTCCAAAGGGGCACTGCTTCCCAGACCTGCCTTGTTTTATCAGCAGACAACATTACGTGTCATCAGATCAACGCTGCTTCACCTCCAGAGTGGAGGTATGTCCATAGCTTTGTCCTATTCAGTGTCTGCAGCAATACGGTCTTTTCAAATCTCCTTCTACCAAAGTGTACATAATTTACTGCCAAGGCAAAAGCAGGCATGTGAAGATCAGGTCAGAATCCAGCTCTCTTGTACTTGCCACACTTGGTTCCAAGTCAAGATCAATTCCCCAAACACTTGGAAATTCTGGCAGACCACTTCCTTAAGGCAAAGTACACCAAGCCCACGAATCACGTGTAGAAGAATTCCACGTGCACAGTGGGCATGTGGACAGTGTATGCACAAGCCAGCCTTGTGGACTCATTTGAACTTGCTTCTTGCCAGTGAGGATTGGGAGTACAGGGCAAGGTGTAGCATCAGTCCAGATCACCTACTGCTGGCAATCCTAAACAGTTGCTGTTTTTTGTTTTTGTGCCATAAAATCAAGCAAACCAAAACAGAACTTTCTTTAAAAATATACTTAGACACCAGTTAAAACCAAAGCCCTGGTAAAGCAGTACTATTTTTATAGACTGCCTAAACTTTAAAAGGTGTGAAGCGAGTCTGACCACTCCTAGAAGCACCTTCCACTGTTGAAGTGCTGCCAGAGTGAGTGCTTCTGAAAGGCAATCTGGGCTAAAAGAAACATAGAAACAGAGCGAGTCAGAAGGGGCCTCCCAGGCCATCTAGTCTGATCCCTGGCTCCAGCCGGCTCTGCTCACGACATGCCCACCATGTGCGTGTCCAGCCTATCTTTGAACACCCTCACCGATGGGGCCTCAACCACCTCCCCTGGAAGCCCATTCCACACCCTCAGGGTCCTGACTGTCAGGAAGTGCTTCCTGGCATCTAAATGGAACCTTGGCTCCCTGAGCTTTGCTCCTTTGGAGCGTGTCCTGCCTTCCTCTGCAGGGGAGAACAGGTCTCTACCCATCTCCATGTGACATCCCCTCACATACCTGTATGTCGCCAACATATCCCCTCTGAGTCTCCTCCAGGCTGAAGAGACCCAGTTTCCTCAGTCTCGCCTCCTACGGCACCCCCTGCAAACCGGCCACCAACCTTGTGGCCCTGCGCTGCACTGACTCTAATCTGGCTATATCCTTTCTGTAATGAGGGGCCCAAAACTGAGCACAATACTCCAGTTGTCCTGCATCCCTGCAGTAAGATGCCATTCCCCACTCTGATGTCTCAGAACATGCACCACTATCGTCTTGTCTCTACTTGAATCTGCCATGGGTGACCTGGATGATGAAAAGGATGGAAGCAAATGCAGTCAGCAATCGAAGCAGCACAACACAGCAGCTTAGACAAAGGATGCTTCCATTCCAAAGCCAGTCTCAGAATGGATGAAAGACACCTTCTTGCTTGGCAAGCGGCTAGTCCTGTTCTGCTAATAACCAAGTCAGTAGCAAGTCAGTAGACTAAACTTGAGCTAGGAAGTGTACCAGCAGAAAGGAGTTGCTTTCTCAATCAATCACACTGTTGTTCTTGTTGTTACATTGCATTTATAGCCTGCTTTTTTTCTCTTGTGAAAGCAGCTTACGTAGTTCTCCACTCCATTTCATCCTCACAATAACAGCCCTTTGCAGTGGGTTGGGCTGAGAGCAAGTGACTGACCCTAAGTCACTCTGTAAGTTTTAGGATCAAGCAGAGACTAGAACCTGGATCTCCCAGGTCCCCAGTCTAACCACCCTGTGCTACTTCTCTCTAAGAAGTAGTGGTAAATCTTGCCACTCACACAGGAGGTGGAGAGGAGAGTATTGTTTTTGAACCAGTTAGAGCAGTGGCACAAAAAGCATTCCTAAATCAGGAGTCAACAGAGATTTTCTATGACTCAGATCTGAGAGAAAGAGAGAGGGACAGGGTGGAATCCTATTCTTACTGGTGCATTGTGCCCGCTCTCTCCCTCTCTCCCTCTCCCTCTCTCCCTCCCTCTCTCTCTCTCTCTGTTGCCTTGCCTTCAGGCAGTTCTTAAATGAGAAATGCTAAAGCCCAAGCCTATTTAAAAGCTATACAACCAGCAGCCACTGTTTTGGAGAGAAAATCACAAGTCACTGACAGTCATGAGAAGGAAAGGACTTCTCATATACCTGCAGCCTTATTACTGCTCCTATGTAGCTTCAAGACTTGAGGTCCCTGCTGAAAGAAGTCCTGGAGTTGAACTGGAGGAAGCCATGACCCTTCCTAGGAGCAGGTCACCAAACCCCAATATTTTGAATTTTGGCACAGATGCTCCCATGCTAATATGGGAATTCAAAGCTCAAGCAAGCACAGATCTGCAATCCAAGGCTAGGTGGGGATAGGTGTACAGGAGTTTTCAACCCATGGTTAGCCAACCCATAGTGCAGTAGAGACCATGTGGTTTAGTTGTTCATGTACACAGAAAAGTCACTGAAGCTTCTCTGATTTTTACTCATGCAAATTTGCCCATTGTCTAGGTAACAGAACCCCTAGACAACCTCTTACCAGTGTTCCCCAACCTGGAAAGCATTGACCAGATGTTATACAAAGGATCCTTTGATAGCTAGGCTTGCCCATCTAATGAGAAATAAAACTCAGGCTGCATTTTGGGGCAGTTGGGGCAGGCTGCATTCAGTTTTTGGGGTCATGGGCCCTGCCCTCCCTGGATAAGTTATAGGCAGAGCACTGAAAGTATGTTCACTCTTGTTTGTCTAGTCTAGAAGTATTAGTTGTTTCAAGATAAGGATAAGAAAGATAAAAAGGATGACTTGTTTAATTATTGTAAAATTATGCAATAAAGCTCTCAGAGGCTAATGATGGTTATATATTACCTCCATGCCACAGTGTATTAGCTGCTACGGAACAAAAGCAAGAGTGGGCCATTGCTTGAAGGTTTTCCAGAGGACAGCATCCTATGTGGGAAACAGGATGCTGGTCTGGATGAACCTTTGGTCTGACCAAGGAGGGCTTTTCTTGTTGTTACGGACTTTCCCTCACTAGAAATGTATCCACGTGAGAAGCAGTCCCTGCCCCCTTCCATACATAGACAGACAAATGCTTTCTGAAAGCCACCAGGCAATAAATGACCACCACCCAGGAGATGATCATATTTCTTATCCAAGGGAGTGTGTTCGACTCCTCTTCTAGATAGGAAGTTCAATTTAGAGGACAAATGTAAACTCCCTCCCCGTACACCTAGCTTTGTATTCTCACTATGCTCTCACAGCTTTTACTGTTGGCTGCATGAATAGGGACCTACAGGGCTGAAGCAGTCTTACAAGGCAAATAAAATCCAGGCTGCAGAACAGAATAAACAGAGTACTAAGCACTTTTGCAGGAAGGATGTAATTTCAATGTAGAGAGTCATTCTAAACACTTATGTCTCCAATAGCAACATAAATAAATGCAATCATATATGCTTCCTTGCTGCATATCCCTTGGATCAAGCCTCTTAGGTTTAGCAGCGCTGCCAGTAATGAGGTATCTTGTTAATATTAGGGCTGTGCTCCACTTGACGACCATCCGGAACTCTACCAGCGAGGCACTTGTGATGTCTGTGGGTGCTACAAACAACGAAATCTGCCCTGCAGGAAAAAGTGGCAAAGGGTTGTTAGTGAGATGAGCTGCACAAAAGGTGGGGCAATTAGGTCAGTATCCAGATTTTTCAGTCCAATTCTACGCAAAGGGAAGGTTGCGTGGGAGGAGGAGCATAAGCTGTTATTCTGGCAGCTTCCGAATTACACTAACACTGTTAAAAATGGAAACAGGGTTGGTTTCAATGGCAATGGTGCAGGGAAAATGGATATTAATCATTTCAGAGCTTGCTCCTGTGTGGGAAAGCAGCTTCTGTGACCCATATTAAAGCTTAACAGCTTTAAAGACTTTTTGTCTAATAAGTTCCCATTGGGGCTGTGAGATTCAAAAGCATGTACAGTTAAAGATATATTTGCATAGTATAGAAACAAGAAAGGACTGCCTCTATCACTGAAATGTCAGGGAATTTGCATACAAGCCAGTTCTATGATTTATCTCAGAACGTGATAGGAAAGGCAGCCGCTACGCATGTAATAGCACAAAGTATGAGGGCGTAAAACAAATACAATTATAGCTCAGCTTAAATGTGTGCAACTGAGGGCAGATGTATGCAATACTGTCAAATTGTGCAGAGATCGTCCTCAGGCAGAACTGTGCTATAAAACACAACAATGTGCACACTCCACTACTAACCTAACCTGGTTTATTAAGGCTGCCATGTGTGCACACTAACTTCAGAGTAAGCCCCTTTGCACCCAATGGAAAAATGCTTCCGATTACTGCCAGGTGCAGGTTCATCGGATTGTAGCGGCATGCATGATCATCAGGGCTGGCATGCTGAGCCAAGGTAAAAATCAGACTGCCCATCCATGTCTTCCCAACAAGCATTTTTTAAAACTAACCTCTAAATCTGGATTTCCCAAATGTGTCTACAAAATGGGGGAAATTAAATCAGCCTGCCTTTTAAGGTTGCTAGGAATTTCTGAAGTAACATGCATAAAGCACTGTGCATACTAAGGAAAACATGGTATAAATACCAGGTATTATTACTGAACTGAAGAGGTGAGCAGGATAATCATGGATAGAACATTTTGGAGAGCTTTCTTTCATAAGTCAGAGATGACTTTATGGCACACAACAACAACATTATTACTAAACTACCAAGGAAAGATATACAGCAAGATCCCCATATCTCTGGGGATTGGGTTCCAGTCCCCCAGCAAATGCCCAAACCCCTACAAATGTGGAGATCCAGTGGTCAGCTTTGATTAAGTGAATCTGTGGTAACTGAGACAGCAGATTCAGGGGTCCTGCTGAATGAGGGTTGAATTGATGCATCTGTCTATGCTGACCCATATCACTTTTGCATGTTTCACCATAATTCAGTTCTATTCTGCTTGTGCATTGATCTGCAATTTAAAAGTGTAAGTGTAAAATATATGCAAATATACTTTCTTTCAAAATAAATATGTATAATTTCTTGACCTTGTCAAATCCACACTGCAACATTCTTAGGATTTTGAAATCCATTTAAAAACTAAGTTCTGATATGTGCATTAGTGTGAGAGGTTTAGATCAGGCAATTTGGCATAGGAATTTGCAAAGGTAGGTAAGTTCTTATTGTTTCTATCTTCTCAGTGTACAATTACTCATTCAGAAACTAGTCTTGAGAGATAGCCGTGTAATAGGGGTATTCATAGCAAAATCTGGCAATTGAAGTTTGCATAACCTGGTTGGATTGCACCCCACTGAAGAAATGAGAATGTATTCCAAAATGGATGCTCAATAACATAGTTTATTTCATTAGCTCCATTAAAGAGACATTCAATGCACAATGGCTTTGAAAACAGAAATAAACTTTTCCAATAAATGAGATGAGTCCTCCATAAAGCAGGGGTGCATGGATCTGACAGTAACTTTTACGACACAGCTAGTGTGCAGACATGCAAAGCTGAAAGCTGTTCAAAAGTTATTACAGTCTCATGGGAAACTATGCATTCCCCTAAACACACCTGTTCTCTATCTCAACTTCAAAATATTGGAAAATAGAGCAGCATGTTTTCATAGAAGAGAATCTTCCAGAAAAAGGGCTTTACTGCTCTCTTTCAAAGGTACTTGAAAAGGATGGGAATGCTTCAGGCAGTCTGAATTACAGTGTTTTAAGAGGGTCACCATAATACAATGCTTTCAGAGCAGAGTTAATGAAAGTGGATCTCTTTCCAAAACATCATTGTCATCATTGATCGAGACAATGTAAAACAGTACAATCAACCAATTAACTGCTCAAAGAAATAAACGGCATCTATAATCACAACTAATAGAACGACAACAATAACATCAATTGCACCTGAATGGATCCAGCAAAAGAGAAAATAATGCTGGATATTGTAACAGAAAGAGTGCAGTGATATTACACAGCAGACTTCAATGGATGACACTCAGTCTGCCTTTCTTAGGATGAAAGTTACAATGGAAAAGCCCTGGACAGATTTATGCCATAATGTGAGGGTCAGTAGTTTGTGGCTCTTCAGTTTCTTTAATCCTGCACCATTGGCCATGATGGCTAGGATGGATGGGAAATGAGCCAAAAGGGAACATTCTGATTGCCTGAAATATGTAAGGCTTTTGGTGGAAACCATTGAGGTTTGGATAAAACTACTTAAATAGCCAAGGTGGGTGGGCAGGTTGTAGTTGGGGGTCTCCAAGAGAAGGAGCAGTTGTCAAAGATGACTGAGGGACCCAACTGCTCACTTCAGAATCTCTGAGGAAATCACCCAATTAAATGGGGCAGGGAAGTAAACACTGGAACACTTTATCTCCACAGGCCCCAAAGAGTCTCCTCCTAGCACTCCTGTGGGAGTGGAAAGGCAGGATAAGAACCCTGTTATAAATAAATAAATTCTAACAATGACTCAGAAGTTGAAAGATTGCCATAATGGCTTTGGGAGTTGGGTGTGTAGCTTGGGTGTGTAGTCAGTTCAGGCCCTTCAGTCATGTTCCAGAGTGTTCCTTTAGGAATGATGTTAGAAAAGCACTTAGAGAGACATTCATGGCCCTTCTCTGCAGAGCCACAAGTTAATGCAACAGCAAGCACAACCCTTGGGCAAAAGTGAGAGTCAATTAAAATCAGTAGGAGTTTTGCCATCAATTTCATGGGATGAGATTACATCCCTTGATGCGTTTTCGATATTTTCTAGAACATATGTCTGCCAATCCATGCCTGAAAAGCATAGTAAACACAGCTTACATTTATGTAAGTGTTGCAGAATGGTGCAAGCTTGTAGTTTATAACAGTTACAGCATGTTTATGTCAGTGGATTAACTTCACAAAGCCCAACTAGCAAGCAATCCTTTTATTTAGTATTCCCGCGATACTCGTTTCCTTCCTCGATTGCCTGTCATGAAACCTAAAGCAAATGCTGAAATGTATACAATCACCATAGCTGCTTAGGGATGCTTAAGAGGGGTCAGGGTGGGAAGAATCATACCAAGATTTTGCATCTACCAAGCATAATGGCTTCTTTTATTTTCTGGATCTCTCTCTTTGGACTCTTTTCATAACCTGGCAATTGCCCCTGATATACAGGAATGGACAGACATAAGCTGCCTGTAACAATAAATCCAGGTAAGATAACAACAGATGTCAATATTAAAGGACTGACACGCTCTCCTTGGGACAAACCCGAAACATCGCCCCTTCCTTCATAGCTGGGCTGGACTGCTGGCTTTGCTTCATATTCATATTCATGCAGAAGTTTTCTAGCTCCTGTTGTGGAACCCTGGTTCCTACTAGATCAGTCTCCCTGGCACTTACATGGTGAAGTGGGCAGCTGGAACTGCTCTCCGGATCAGCACTGACAGTGTTAATTTTAAATGGGTAGCAGATGAAAGTAACGGGCCTACTTTCCTTTCCTGTAAGGAGTTTCCTTTGCAGACTCTGATGTAGTGGAGGCTTTCCCTCCCTCATCCCTCCTTTTTTTTCTGTCAACCCAAGGCTAACACCAATCAAAGGCCCGATGATGTCAACATCTGGTTTTGTGGCTCCTTTTAGGTGTTCCTCCTTTGGCTTTTCTTAAGACTCAAAATTGCCTGCAACCAAATGTCCCAGCCTTCAGCCTTCAGCCTCTGCTGTGCTTGCACAGACTTTCGCTAGGCCAGGCATGTGTGGGTGCACACACACCCTCATGCGGTTCAGCCACAACTTATTGAAAGGTTTCATAGACAACCCACCGCTGCTCGGCTTGGCTTTTGCATGTATTGGCACAGGCTCATGGCATAACAGAATTGAATTTCCAATAGCAGAAATGTTCCAAGGCTGTTCAGTTAGGTGCCAATAAACAACAAAATATGAGGCTTCCCACAAGCATCCTCGAAGATTTATAATCTTGGCACTAAGAAAATGTCACTGCCTACAGGTCACAGAGTTCACTGCTATTAAGAACGTTCTGTAGTATGAGGCATCAGTATTATGGGTTCCTTGGAAAAAATATTGCCTAGGACAGGGGTGGTCAACTTGCAGGAGCTGTGAGGGCACATGGCCCACCAGGATCCCACTGGGGCAGCACCCCTGCTCCACTGCTCCATCATCAACAAGGGATAGTGTGGTGCCAGCAGCAAAGAGAAACAGCCTCTTTTTAAAAAGCCAAAAGTGGCACATTTATTTATTACATTTTTTTACCACCTTATGGCCCATGGGTATCTCTGGCCAGTTTACAAAAGAAGAAAAATATAAAACTGTCAGGAAGAGGTGCTGTACTTTACCTTTTCTTTAATTTACAAAATTATAAACTTGGGTATATATGTGTCTTCAACCTCTCGGCATTACTGCACTATTTCACATGATTTCAATTAGCTCTCCAGGGGGAATAAGTGCTAGATCTCTTTCCATTTATTGGGATATTTATGTGGTATTTATGCAAAATACATTTAACATTATTGGAGCACATGCTAATGAAAACAGCACAGTTTCCATGGTGTTGCAAATGTGATCTTCGATCACACACAAAGGCAATTATAGGAGAAATAGAAAGAATTGGAAAGCTGATGCATGCTCAGAGATGACCCTTTAAGTTTCATTTGTTTGTTTTTGGATCCATTCAGCTGCGTACAATTCACTGGTGCAAACAAAAAGAGGAATGAAGCTTTTAAGGAAAAGTTAGAAAGAAACACTTGACAATTCTTCTTGTCCCTTCACCAAAAATAATGGCAAAAACTGGATGGGGAGAGAAGAGAGGGAGGCTGTGATGTGGTTTGCTGCCCACCTCCCATGGGCTAGTGGGACCTTTCTTCTCCTCCACCTAAATGCAATTTTCAGAATAGTCTTTCTCCTATACTGACTTTCCTAAGAGCAAGCACCATGGAAAACTGTGACCTATTTTGGAGTAAGCTCCTTTGAGTAGTCATGGTGTCCCTTTGGGTAGCAGGAGAAAGGGGACATTTGAAAGGAGGGAGCTCCTCCTTTTCTTGCTAACTCCTGATATTCAATATATGCATGAGCAGCCATCAAGAGAACTCCATGTCTGTTTCGATGTGAAATGTTATATAAATGTTGAAAATCAAAACATGAGGGCCACTCCCTCAGACTGCTAGACATGGCATGGCTGCTGAGAGACTTTGGGGTGTCCTTCGCATCCTGTTGCTAACAGGGTTTTCTCACCATTGTTGTCCGCTGTGCCTACCCACCTGCTACTGTCACCACCAACAAGGCCCTTTTCAACTACCCTGCTGCATCCCTCACCCACTTACCTGCCTTCCTGCCCCTCACCTGTCCACCCACCCACTCTCGCAGCCACCAAATGCCCCACTCTTCCTTCTCACCTAGGGGAGGTGGTAACAGCAGCTCTTCCCCACATCAGCTTGCTGGCCTTGCTGGCCAAGCACTGGAGCTCTGGACAGTCCTTACATTTTAAGGAGCAGTGATCTGAACTAATCAAATGTTGCCTTTGAGAAGAGGTGGACTTATCCTGACCCCTCATCAGCCGCCATTTCGGATTGGTTTAGCTTGCTGCTACTCAAAATGCTGTTGGTGCAATGTGTCACAAAGTCTTCTCTGTCTTATGGCGCCCCTACCAATGAAAGCCCTCTGAAATGTCCTATTTTTGACAGCCCTGCTTGTCTCTTGTAAACTCAAGGCTGTGACTTCCTTAAATGTAAGATCTGAAATGACCCTTTCAAATGGGGTGCTCTGGGGCATAGTGAGGACCATTGGGCTGGGTGGGTGAGGAAGGTGGTGGGAGCAGGCTCAGAAGCAATGGTGGGGGGGTCTGAGTTTCTGGGCCCTTGGCAGATGCCTGTTTATTTAGGTCAGCACCAGCAGGGCAGAATTCTATGGCTCCCTCTGGCAGAGTTAAGTTTTAGCTATCCTTTAACATCTATGCCATTCAGAATGGGCAAACCTGACTCTCCATCTTCATAACAGTGCAAACTAAACTCCACTGCTGAGAATTAATGACTTATGGCCAATAGCAGTAACTTGGCTACTGCTCATAACAAGGAACAAAGCCAAATCCAACATGAAGGAGACCACAATTCCCCAAATCAGGCTTTCTTAAGGAATCAAAGTTATACACATTTCCAATGAGGCACACAGAAGGAAACTGTAGATCCTGCAATACTGAAAAATAAATAAATAAACTGAGGCAGCAATCAGTAGCTACTGTACACCTATGGCAGAATGTACCAAGCATTTGTTTTTTAAGAAGGCATTTTGGGAAATGGGTCATCACTGCTTTAAAAATTTCAGACCCTTAAGAATCTTAACTATTTTCTATAGATGATATTTGTCACCAAGTCGATTAGCTAAGATGTTTCCAAATATGTCAAATGGATGTTGGGAATGTAAACATGATGTGGGTACTTTTTACCATATGTGGTGGACCTGTGAATATGTGAAAAAGTATTGGATTAAAATACATAAATGGCTTGAGGAAATGCTACAAAAACCCCTAGCTTTTAAACCTGAAATTTTCTTGTTAGGCATTATACCAGAAAATATTAGCAAGCAAGAAATGTATTTGATGCTACATTTAATCACAGCGGTGAGGATTGCGCTTGCTCAATACTGGAAGAGTGAGGAATTACCCACTGAGGAACTGATTTTAAAAAAGATTCTGGACTGTGCAGAAATGGACAGATTGACTCTATTACTGAAGGAGAAAGAAGATACTGACTTCTATCAAACTTGGGACCTTTTTTATGATTGGCTGGAGAAACGGGACTTGGCTTAGATTTAAAGATGCTTTTAAATTTTTATAAATTGATTTAATTTGATTATAGAATGTTAAAAAGATACATTATAAGGGACTGACCCAGTACATCTGATGTATTTGATGATTGATTTTTTAGTTTTTAGTTTAAAATTTTTAATAAAAATCTTTATATAAAAAAGGGAAGCTTAACTATTTTCCATAGTCAGCCCAGGTTGCCTGTTTGTGAATGCTTCACAAGATGCCATAATACAAATAAGAATATGTCCTCCAGGTTCAACCCTCTCACCCGCCCCACCTTATTTTTGGAGCCTTTTCAGGATAACATGGCTGATGATTGGCAGACATGTCAAACCATTCACAAAGACAGCTCAATTTCCTGGTTTTTAAAAAGTTATATTTTGTGGACTGCCCACTTGGACAAGCAAAAGCACACAAAATAGGCTGTGAGAATCAGCTGTAGTGCAAAATAGGCAGACTTCCTTCTGTTGTGATGAGGGGCATAAGTGTGCTGTTGAAAATATGAGGCAATTGACAAAAATGAAACATACACAGAGAAAACACAGAGAGAGAGAGAGAGAGAGAGAGAGAGAGAGAGAGAGAGAGAGAGAGAGCGCACATATATATAATAACTGGACAGCCATCTGAGTGGGATGGTATAAATTGGTGTCCTGCAACAGCAGGGGGTAGGACCCAATGGCCTTCATGGCCCCTTCCAACTCTATTCTATGATTCTATGAATTGCTCCTTTTACTGCAAATGCATGAGGATGAGAACTGAAAAATGTGAAAACTGTATTAATCATACCCTCTTTCCCAGCACTGCCACTAAATAAATTCCACAGCTTTGCATTTCCCTGAATACTCAAAGCCTGGATAACAACTCTACACTGCAAGAGTGTTGTACACTAAGCTCTCTCAGTCTTCTTCCCAGGAAAAGGGTTATAACAACCAAGGGTAGCTCTGTAGGGCTGGAATAGACCATGCATTAGCTCTCAGCTCACCATCCCTATAACAGGAGCATAATATAACAGTAGACTTTATTTGCATACTCTTACTCTTGCATGTAAGAGTAATTTGTTTAAGGTCTTATACATTGATATGGTTGATGTCTGTCTTTGTATGGAATAAGACCTGAACTAGAAAAAGTATGAACTCTTTTTATTAGTATCTTTTATTTTTGATTGGATATGCTGCTGCTCAGCCCCTCTGACCCCAAATCTTATGTTCCATTCCACCTCAGGGGTGGTAAACCTTTTCCACAAGGAAGGAGAAACAGATGTATTCAAAATGAACCAGGAAGTCCTCTCTCCAGATGGATGAGCTACTCTATGCCTATTGTCTCTGTGGCTAGCTGCCCTACTCTTGTAAATGGTGGTCATAGCTGTGATTTGACACATTTGCTAAAAACACTGGAAGATGGAATAATATTCTTTCTCACAAGATCATTGGACAAAATAACATTTGAACAGTTTGCTTGTCTCCCAGATTCAACAGGTAGTATGGACTTGCTCCAAGAAAGAAAGAAAGAAAGAAAGAAAGAAAGAAAGAAAGAAAGAAAGAAAGACAGACAGACACTGAAGCATGTATGTCCTAAGAAGTTGCTGTACATAGACTCAAACCCTGAGCCTATCTAACCCAGTACTGCTGTCACAGATTGGCAGTGGCTCTCTGGGGATTTAAATGGAATTTCTTCCTAGCTCTTCTGCTTCGAGACACTGGGGATCGAATCCAAGACCTTCTGTGAACAAAGCAGGCACTCTACCACTGAGCTATGCCCCCTTTCCCAATGAGTCAACTCACAGTGCAAATGAGCACTGGGTAGCATAGCTAGAATCCTGGTAAAATCCAGTCAGTGAGGCAATATGGCAACCCTAGCCTAGAATGCTGATGAGATCCCCAAGAGGGTGGGGTCTGGACCCAGGGCCTTGACCTTTTAGTCCATGCCTTCTTCCAGTCAGGCTTAAAGCCACTGAGGAAAGCCTTAATCTAAAGTGAAGCAAGCAGAGTCCTACTGTTCTGTCACAGCAAAATACAAATAAAAATGAGAAATACTTGTATTATACAAAGTTTTACTACTCCACTGGCTTCATTATGCATTTCTGATTTAGGGACCAATATTGTCCATTTGGCTTCAATTGTGCAGAAAGGATCCAAGGCTGAGGGTTACAAACTCCATCGCAGCCCAGCTGGCTAAGTGCTAATACCAGCCATGATTTGATCAACTTCCTGTTCACCCAAGTGTGGCACCTTTCTATTGTTTCATTCCAAAAAGGCCCTATAGCATTGCTGCCTCTTCCTCTCCTGGACCCTCTCCAGCCCAAGAGGTCACTGTCAGTCACTGCTGGGTCACTGAGGTCACTGGCAGGGGAAAGGGGAGGCAAAGGCAGTGGTAACTACTTCCAGTTCCAGTAGAACATCTTGACTTGCCAGAGACTGGGAGCAACCACCTCTCTCTCTTTTTTTTTTTTTTTTTTTGTTATCAAAATTGGCCTCAGAGAAAGGTAAGAGAGGGAAGAAGGGGTGCCCACAATCTTGCCTACAACATTTGTTCCTTCTTGGCCAAATTCTCAGAACATCCTAACGATATTTGCACTTCAAGTCTTAATACAGGCTTACAAAAGATAATGTACACATATGTCTTGAGTTTTGGCTCAAGAACACTAACTCTAGAGTATTTTAACAATAGGTGTACAATTGCTAGGTATCACTTCCTCTCCGCCCCATTTTTCTCTTTCCCCCATTACTGAGCTTACATTGCAGTATTGCTTTAAGCCTCAGGATGCTTTGAATCAGAAGCCAAGCCTTCACAGTTTGGCCTGCAGCCTCTAAGCAGTTTGGCTGAGTTAAAGGCTGAATGTACCTTAACTTCTGAATCCTTGACATCTGGGCACAGATTCAAATTCCATTCTTTGGCCCATCACTAATGAAAACAAACCACACGTTTTCAAATCCTGCATTCATATACCAAGCTTATATTGGTGATTACAGGGATGTGAAGGATCAAACTTCCTGGAAAATGTAGTTTTCTGCAATTATTGGGTATATAATGCTTTTAAAAAGGAACGAATACATCAAAATACCCTTTAACATAACTAGGAAACATGACAAAATGAATAAATCCACACATACATTTGGAATTCCATGATGTTCAAATTTAAGTGCTATCTTCACAATCTTTCTATATATGGCAACTGTTCCAGAAATTAACTGTCCAGCCAGAGAAATGATCCATACTAGAGCTGAAATGTCCATTAGGTTTTATACTTGTTATGAGTACAGCCACCGGCTGCCGCGCTGCCCTCCAGAGGCCAGGACCACCAGCCCAGGACCCAGGACCCGGCTCCGGCCTGCCTCCCTCGCGTGGGTGAGAGGCGTGCCGGAACAGGGCGGAGCTCGGGGAGGGCCCTACGGCCCATAAAGCGCCGGCGGCCGGCTGGGGCCGGAGGCGTCAGGCCAGCAGCCGAAGGGGTGATGGCCAAAGGGCGGTCGCCGCCGTTTAGAAGCCGTTCGGGGGCCAAGCGGGGGGCTGGGCTGGCCAGGGGCTATGTTTTAAATTGGTCCACCAGCCGTGCTGCGCTGCTCTGTCACTGTTGCTGCTGCTGCTGCTGCTGCTGCTGCCGGACTGGGGCGTACTGCCAAGCTGGGGGCCAGCTGACGCTGCTCCTGCGGCCATTGCTGGACCACCCTGGGCAAGGAGAAAACCAGGGCCATGTTAGGCCCGCCGTTGATGGCGTGGAGAAGGATGCTGTTATCTTCCTGCCTAACGGGTTTCCACGACCTCCCTGCTCCCCCTGCCGGTGCCGGCCTGGGGCAGGGCGGGCTTGGAGCTCCCTCTCCCTATGGACATCGGCCACATTCTGCGGCTCAGTTTTTCTGCTGGGCCGTGCTGCGCAGTCACTGCCACTGCCGCCGTCATCAGACTGGGGCATATCGCCAAGGGAAGGGGGAGTTTTTTTATTGTTTTTATAATTTTATTGTATTTTAATCTGTGTTAATTTGTTTTTATGGAGTCGTCCCTGGCCATGTCGACGTTTGTGTTTCCTGGGGAGCGCGGGGGCGCCGCCATTGGGGTGGTCATGGGCAATGGACGTAATAGCGGTGGGGACTTAACGTGTCCGCGTAGAAGAAGGAGGGACAGATGGTTGACACATGTCCCTCCTTCTGGCTTTGCCCCCAGCCAGAGGGTTCCAGATAGTCCTGCCAACCGCCCCTCGGGCCTGATGGTGCTGTTGCTCAATGCCAGGTCGGTCAACACTAAATCTTCCCTCATCCATGACTTGATTGCGGATGAGGGGGCCGACCTGGCTTGCATAACGGAAACCTGGGTGGGAGGGGGGGATGTCACCCTCTCTCAAATGTGCCCGCAGGGGTATCTGGTTCAGCACTGTTCACAGCTGGAGGGGAGGGGAGGGGGGGTCGCTTTGGTTTACCGAGCCTCCATCTCTCTCACGGGACTTCCAGTCCCTTCGAGACCAGGGCTGGAGTGCCACTACTTGGTGTTGGGTGACCGAGACAGATTGGGGATTCTGTTGGTGTACCGTGCACCCTTTTGCCCAACAGTCTCCCTATCTGAGCTGACGGAGATCGTCTCGGACCTGGTGTTGAGGACCCCCAGGATGTTGGTCCTGGGGGACTTCAATCTCCATGCCGAGACTGGTCTGACCGGGGCGGCTCAGGACTTCATGGCTTCCATGACAGCCATGGGGCTGTCTCAACATGTCACCGGCCCGACCCATGAACGTGGACACACTCTGGACCTGGTTTTCTCGACGGGGCAGGAAGAGGGTGACCTGAGGGTGAGGAATTTAAGTTTGACTCCCCTGTCATGGTCAGATCACTTCCTGGTGAGGTTTGTGCTTGAGAGCAACCTCTCCCTCTGCAAGGGTGCGGACCCGATTGTATGGGTCCACCCCCGGGGCCGGATGGATCCGGATGGATTCCTGAAGGCCCTGGGGGAGTTTCCGGCTGACAAGACTGGTGCTCCTTTCGAGGCTCTGGTCGAACTGTGGAACGGGGAGATGACCAGGACTGTGGACACGATCGCTTCTAAGCGTCCTCTCCCACCAGGCAGAGCCCACTCTTCCCCTTGGTATACACCTGAATTGAGGGCGATGAAGCAGGTTGGGAGACGGCTAGAGCGTAGGTGGAGGAGATCATGGGATGAATCTGTGGCAGTGTGGGAGGTGAAAAAGAGGTGTTTTTCCATTTCCATTGCCTCCTCAAAATGCCGTCAAGCGGAGCTTTTTCAAGTGGTGCAAGGCCTGGTTCGTCCAGGTCCTAAGGAAGATCTGGTTCCACCCTCAAAGGCCCGCTGTGACGACTTTGCCATGCATTTCAGGGAGAAAATCGCTCAGATTCGTCACAAGCTAGACACCACTAGTGAATCAGAGGTTTCTGGGGAGACACCAATGCTGCCGTCTGGTCCAGAATTATTGGATGAATTTCAGTTGTTGCAGCCCGATGATGTGGACAAGGTGCTTGGACGAGTATGTCCCACCACTTGCCTATTGGACCCTTGCCCGTCTTGGTTAATAAATAATTCCAAGCACGGGATTGGGATCTGGATCTTGGAAGTGGTTAATGCTTCTCTGAGGGAGGGTCGG
>NW_025335409.1:16627735-16682595 GCF_004798865.1 Varanus komodoensis | reverse complement strand
GGGGCGGCATAGAAATGTTTTAAATAAATAAATAAATAAATAAATAAATAAATAAATTTGTTTTTGTTTCTTTTCAACAGACTTTACCCAGAACCAACTACAGACCTGAATTGCAACCTGTGGACAAGAGTCCATACATTTAGGAGCCTGAGATGTGATTAGCAGAACAACAAAAACAGAAAAGTATCCACAACTGCATTCAACTTAAAAAAGCGCATACAAATGCCTATTTTCAAATATGCACACAAGCATGCTTTAATCAATGGGAAAAGGTGCACATTTCAAAAAAAGTGTACAACTGATGGGTACATTTGGAAACATGCACATAAATACATGCATGCTGCTTTCTGCAAAGAGGGAAAAAAACTAAGCTTGCAAACAGATACAGACACAAGAAAGAATAAGCTTTGACATGGCAGGCTGACAAAGTATGCTTAGTTGATTCACACATACCTAACTGTTCCATGCTCAGCTACCCTTAAGAGCATTCACTTAAAATAGTCCAATATCAGAATAGATAGCCAGCACTCCCTATCTGTCCCCAAGGTTAGGAGTCTTATCTTGGGAAGTGGGTAGCAGTCAGCAGGGGAGTCTAGTAAAGAGGCCCATCAGCTTTTTCATTGGCTGGAAATGATGCAGGCACTTTTTTTCCTGCCAAGCTGATGGTGCCTACAGGGAAAAGGCATTAAGGGAATTGATGCCTAGATCCAGACCTCTCCTACCTTCACCTTAAGAATGCATGAGAATGCCATTGTGGGACTGACATCTTGACAGATAGTAGTTGGCCATGCTATATTTCATTCCATTCCCTTCGCCCTAGTGGTGTCAACTCTATTGCTTGTGAGTTAATCCAACACATGAATTCCATGGTTAGTTAGTTAATGGTGGAAACTGTACCAATGAGATCTTTTATTTCCTTCATGTCTTTAGATTTGTGTGAATGGGGTCATTAAAAAATATTGCAATTCTATCTTGCACACAGATGCATGGCTGCTGCTCTCTCTCCTCTATGTAATGAATGTAATGAGATTACTGGTCTCATTTCATTCTTCCCTCCATCGCAAACTTTCAAACCATGTATATTACAGATCCCTAGCCCTATTCTTTATATTGAGCAACTGACATGTTTTCTGGTGCAGACTTTTAAACCCTTTCACAATTCCATGCATAGTGATGATGAGTTTTGCATGGGAAGTGCTAAAGTGGAGGATGACAAGGACAATTGCATAACATAACTCTGCTGAGCAAAATTAAATAGTGTGCAGAAAAGATGAAAATGCCAAGAAGAATATGCTTCTATGGGGTGACCAATAAATGGGCAGATATATGATTGTAGATATATGCATGAGATCACTGCTAAAACATTTTTTTAATTGCTCAAATTTCTCCAATTTAAAGACCCAAAAAAAGAAAGAAATTGGATTTGTGCAAATGACCATTCACATAAACCACAGAACTTCTTAAAAACGTAATGTGGGTAACATTTCTGGAATTGGAAACCATCATCTCCTACAGTCCACCACCGGTAATTGAAATGGAAATGCTATGAAATCTGATTGGGCTTAAATGGAGCAGAATTCCAAAATTTTGGACATCATTGAAGCTGCCAAGCAAATGCTACACACCATGAGGCTGTTGGAGGATAAAGAAGGGCTGGAAGGACTAGAGGGGAGTGTGGGATATGAACAAAATTGTGTGGGGGGTATACTTTTAATTAAGAGCATAAGAGTCCTGCTGGATCAGGTCAAAGGCCTATCATGTCTAGCATTCAGTTGCTGAAATGCCTTCAGACAGTCCACAAACAGAACATGAAGCACTGCTTTTCCTCAGCTGCTGACTCTAATCCTGCAGCCATTGCATCTTCCATGGAATTTGTCTACTCTCCTTTAAAAAATCAAAACAGGTAGTAGCCATCACAAGTTGTGCTGGCAAATCACATAGTTTAACAAAGCATTTTGTGAGGAAGTATTTATTTTTTTCCTTCACCCCGAATCTTTCCCCATCCACCCTCATTAGACACCCCAGGTTCTTACAGTATACAGTTAGTACCTAGACCTAATCTTGACTCCACCTGTGATTTATTAGTTATTATTTTGTTTATGCCATTGTTCCATCTGGAATGCTTTCCAATACAATTTGAGGTTTAAAAATTGCACACTCAAATTGCCAATCCATTTTTAAATGAATTCTCTCATTCAAACTTTGGATGATAAAATTAGGGGGAAAGTGGCATTTGAAATATTTAGGAATTTTTGTTCCATGTCTAAACCACATTGTCCATCAGGCCACTATAACATTTTCACATAGTTATTTTTTCCATGAAGAAAAACATCTATCATTTAACAATTACAAAAGCCTTCAAGTGAATTCAGATTACCTTGTGGCACATCTAACTGTATCATTGTTCAGTATCTTATAATAATTTCCATTATTAAGAAAGAAAAGAAAATAAAAATGAAAAGAAAAGAAAAAGAAAGTGAAGAAAAGCAGATGGAAAACAGAACTATGCACGCCAACTCAATTTGCCAGAAAAGGATTGTTTATCTACACACTGAAGGTCCCAAGCTAGAAAATGCTGCAACATTTCAAAGAAAACTGAATTTGCATCTGGGCCTGGGCTTTGTCAATTACAGCTACATGCCCATAATGGTGTGAAATCACTTTATGAAAGTAGTACAATGGGTTTTCACTTTTTCACTATCCAAAACCAACAGAGGCTTGCTGCTTCATTTCAGTCATTCTTTTCCTCCTCTGCCCTATGAACTTGGAATTGGTTTTAACATTTCAACTTAATGAGGCTGGGGTCCTGATCAATATCACAGGCAGGGAAGTGTGAATGAACAAAATGATCAAGGCAAAAGCAGGCAGGAGAAGCTGTGATTGATCTCCAAATTCAGGGGAACTGGTAGGAATCTCCAGGTGAGTCTGAAAACCCTACTCATGGCTCACATAAAGGTAGCCTGTAGGAATGAATGGACTGTAAGAGAGATCACAGGACTGTGACTCAGTCCTGTAAATACTGACTAGGGAAGCGATTAACTCTTCTTTTGGATGGTGTGTGAGGGGGTGCTCCATCTTACTTAAAAGCAAAAATAAGGTCTTTGAGAAAGTTATTTCAGTTCATTGTTTAAAATAGGTTTTATCCAGTTTTCATCTTCCAGATGGAGCATAGACCTGTAAACAAACTGCAGTTGAACTTCGTACATTTCTGAGTTTACCGTGTGATTTGCAAACCCCCCAAGTGTGATTGACATCATATGTACATTGGAAAAATGTGCTTTTTAAAAAATACAAGAGAAACACACTCTCATCAATGGCAAAGGATGTGTATATTTTGAAGACATTGGCAGTTAATGCTTACTTTGCACAAATAAGCATGAAAGCAGATACAAATTTCCATGGAAAAGAAAAAAAGGATTGCAGTCTGATATGGAGACAAAAGTGGAATGAACATTGAGTTGGAATTTGGAAAATAACCTCGTCCCACATTGTTTGATTGGCTGTCACAATGAACTAGATTTCAGCAAATGTTGCTATAGCATGAGGCTTGACTGTATGCCACGTATCTTCTAATGTGGTCAGTGCGATAATTGCTAGCATGAGGATGTATGCAACGATCAGCTGGTTTCCTGCATGTCAGGAGTAGCTCCCTCCCTCCCTGAGTCTTAGCAGACTCTGATGAAACTTTGGAAACAGAGTCCTTTTATTCAAACTCAACAGTTTACAGAATGGTATAAATCAAAATACCTTTTTCTGGAGATGTGGGAGAAGCGTCTGCCCATGAAAAGAGGTGAATCCAAAAACAACTTGCTTCCCTTTCAGAAAAGATTTGGACTCCACCCTGAGGGTTGTTCCCACTGCTTGAAGGGTAGATGACGTGACCTCCAGACATTTCTTAATACGTCTGCTCACTTCACTTGAGTAGCAAAACTCCCCCTGCATCTGCTCCCCTCCAGCTCTGAAATGTCTCCCTCATTTTCCAAAGTGTGCTGGTTCTTACACTCTGCCTGAGAATCTTCACTAGGTAACTTTAAAATGGCAGATTCCTCTGCCCAGCTCTGCCCCCTCCTCAGAACTGGATGAATCTAACTGAGCAGGCTGTAATGTGGGTGAACTGGACCCTTCTCTCACCACACAAGGTAGTTTGCAGGCTTCCCTGTGTTAACCAAGGCATTTCCTGATATCCAGGAAAAGAACAGAAGTAGGAGATACTCAGGTTAAAGGTGAGACAGAAAGAACTGAAGACCTAATGTAATCACTTGAGAGATTCTTCACTATAGCTCAGACTACAAAAAAGCTCCATTTTTAAACCTGTTTCTAGGTGAAATACAGCATGATCCTGTGCAAGTTTGTGCAGAAATTTTATTGACCTTTAGGTAAGCACGCACAGGATTACAGACATTGGTTCGTTTCCACAGAGCTGAGTAATACTGTATCACTATAGTTAATTTATAATAAGACCATGTCAGAAGTCCCAAAAGCAATGATGTTGTTAATGAGAGAACATGTTCCTCATATTATTGTCAAACAACACATCACATTACTCTTTTTGAGTCTGTTCCTGAGGTCTTCCAATCTCCTCCTAATGCAAAAGGTGAGTATCAGCTTGTACCCTTAATTATGTTTGACAACTTGTTTTTTGCTCATGGGGAAACAAGCAAATTAACTGCTAACCCACCCAGACATTAAGCAGATATAAACAATGCATGCTAGAGCACTCCTATACTTATCACAGAAACATTGTTGGCTATTACAAGCAACAGTATGATTCCGCAGCTATACAATACAAAGTAAGATCTCCGTAGGGGAAGTGGGTTGATATTCAACAGAACTGTCGGTCATGTCAAGTAAATATCTATTCTTATATATAAATTTATTACTTGTTAATGGCAATGGATGAATTTCCCAAAGCTAGATAAGATGCCTGCTCAAGGGCATGCATAACACGGATGGTTGGTAGTCATGACATCCCGAACAGGTAGGAACATGAATGTACTCCATGAAGGAGAAAGAATGAATTCTGTAGGTAGGCTTAGGGCCACCTACATGCTGGTAGGTTCAGAGCATGCTGATGACTCTAGGACATTAGAACTACTTGAAAACTTAGCATGGTCTGCCCAGGTGCTTGTTTGTCCCCTCTGTTCAGGGTATATATTAGTGAACATATAATACAAAAACAGCATAATATAACACCCTATAACACAACCTACTGTAAAACCTGGAAGGTAGGAGACAAATACTACTTAACCCTCCACTTCTTCACTCCAGTCACATTGCATAAATATTAACAGTGTTTATTCCACCTGAGAAACATCACTGCTTTTGTGTCAGGATACGTTTTGTTTGGAAGTGAAGTCATACTGCAACAGAGTAGGTCAGAAGCCTAGCGTTACTGCTCTCTGTGGGCCTAAAACAGCTGTGGCTGTCTTAGTTACAGTTGCTATATTAGAGTGGCATTATTGGAAAATGACTAGGTGGCATCATTGGGAAACGACTAGGGATGAAGTCAGCTTGAAGATCTGCTCAGCCTGATCATGGAGGTCAGTGACAGTGATTTGCATCAAGTGGCGCCATAAGGAGTATGACTGGATAAAGGATTTGCAAAAAAAAATCAGAGACCACGGAAGGGAGGAATGTTAATAGGAATGTTAACCAAGAATATCTAAATGAAGTACATTTGAAGTATCTTAGCTAAAGAGTGTATTCCTTTTGCAATCAATTCCCTTAATATATGTAACTATAAATACATGTAAATAATCCACTTAATACAATCTCTTGTAAATAGTTCCCTTAATTCTGAGTGGTAGGAACAATTACTATTAGTAGCATTACATTACATTTATATCCTGCCTTTCTCCCTCACTTGTGAGGAATCCAAAGAGAATTACACAGACTTCTTCTTCCTTTCCATTTTATCCTCACAGAAGTAGGTTATGCTGAGAGTCAGTGTCTGACCCAAAATCACCCAGTAAGCTTCATGGTGGAGTGAGAATTTGATCCTGAATCTCCTGAGTCCCAATTCAGAACTAGCCACAACACCACATTAGTTCTCAATCCCATGCCTACTCCATAAAAACAAGACTGCAGTTTTTCTAAGAAGTACAAGGGTTGATTGTTAGTAGTAGTAGTAGTCAAAGAATTTATAGCTGATACCAGCTTGTAGCAGGAAATCCCATAGCCTCAAGTCTCATGTTTTAAAAAAGTAGCATGGTTTTTCCAGATTTGATAATTTAAATGGAATAATCCACAGTGATTGCCAAAGTGGGACAATCTAAGATTCCCCTAGATCAAAAGCTGAGGCCCTTCAGTTGTTTTTCAACACCAGTTATCATCAGTTCTAGTCATCCTGGTCAATGGCAAGGGATGATGGGAATGTTAGTTCAACAACATGAAGAGAGCCAGTGTGGTGTAGTGGTTAAGAGCATGGGACTGGGATTCAGACCATCTGGGTTCTAGTCCCTGCTCAGCCATGGAACCAACTGGGTGACTTTGGGTCAGTCACAGACTCTCACCCCAACCTACCTCACAGGGTTGTTGTTGTGGGGATAAGATGGAGGAGGAGAATGATGTAAGCTGCCTTGAGCCCTTTGTAGGAAAAAGGCAGGGTATAAATCGATAAATAAATAAAAATAAATAAAGCTACAACTTCCCTACCAGATGACAATATATATATTTGTTTACATTCTGTCCTGTTTAAAAGACCACTGATCTAGAATTATATAATACTTCAAAATAAAATTCTCTTGCACAAGTCACATTGAAAAGAATGCAGGAGCATTATCATGTCTCACCTGAGCCCCTTTCATTTCAATGTGGTTTGTACAGGTGACCTTCCGGTTTGGGCTGCATCCTACTGCATCATTTCCCAAGCATCAGTAATTCAACATGCAGAACTGGCAGGATTCCATACCCATACACAATTCCTGATGATACTTTCCCTTCTCTTCTTTCCATTTCTGATCCAGCAAGGATGTCCACAGTCCAATATGACATCCAAGTGTAACATGTCCGGTCACAATGTCAGATCAAAAGCTTCTTAATTCTATCTTGTTGGTTAACAGTTTCTCCTGTCTCTCTTACACTGGCCTTCAAGACATGTCAGAAATCTCTCCCTCTTTTTCCTACATTGTGGTTTTCAAACTGCATTCTGTCAAACTTGCAACCAAAGAAGTACAGTGCTGGTGGAAAAGTCTTTCTCAAAGGCAGGTTGTCCATAATATCCAGTCAATGCTCTGTGCAAACTGAGTGTCTTCCTAAAAGAACACTTTTCTACAATATCAACTGGAGTTCCTTGATAGACAAAACAACAAGAAAAATATTTCCAGCAAATACGAAGTTTGAATGCCACTATTGTATAACTGTAATGCCGTGTGTCTTCATATGTTTCATCTAAGCCATCAACTAAACTTCAGTAAAATTTGTATGTGCTACTTTTCACATATACTTAGATGAAGAATGCCCACCAAACGTGTGTTAACCTGTCAGGAATATGGTAACCATTGTCCGTTCTTCATCAAACCTATATTTATTGTCACTGGGATTGATGAGGAATTAATAGAGTAAATTTTACAGATTTTCTTCAGAAATAACCTTTCAATTGGGTCAAAAAGTATCCAACCAGTGCAAAATACTGATGTTTTCAAGCCATTTTCATGAGAACATTGTCAAAGTTGGTTTTGTGAATGTAAGATCCATGAGGGGTCAGACCAAATCAACCCTCTAGTCTAGCCTAAAGGCCTGTTTCCAACAACAAAGAAATGCATTGGAAAACCCAGCTCTGAGCTTGAGCACAGCATCACCTTCCCACCATTTCTCCCTAAGCAATAGCATTTATAAATAGTGCCTCTGAATATTGACGTTCAATTTAGTTATCAGAGCTAATAGTCCTTCGTAGACCTCAGGGTGCCTTTCAGGAAGCTTGTGCACATGTGTGTCCTGCAGCAGGCTTTGGACTGACATGAGAGCCCTAAGCTTCTCACAGCCAACTACTTACCAGCACATCAAATGCTCGGTTCAGTTTAAGAGAAAACTAGTAAGAACATTGTGATGCAATAGAGTAATGGATGAAAGAGGAAGGAAGATCACAGTAATGTTGGATGGTATGAAATCATTATCCTAAGTTAGAGCAGGATGGAAGAAATATGATACAAAAGTGTCAGGGATAGTTGCAACCCTCTTAGTTCAAGCTAAGGACATGAAACTCCCATCCTCGAGGCAGGCCTTTCCACTGGTTGGTCTCCAGGTCTGCCAGTCTCTGCAAGAGATGGGTTGTGTTGCATCTCCTGTTTCATCTGACAGCTAATTCTTGGATCCCCACCTCTTGCTTTCCAGTGATTTCACAGGGATTTCATTGACTGCCCTCTGATAGATTAGGTATGAGCTGGCTCACCACTTCACCATCACAATTATTCTTCCATATCTCCTGTTTCCCTTGACATCTTGGCACATCTTCCCCAATCCCCCCCCCCCCAGTCCCCTAGTTAGACTCAATTAGTTCTCAGGTTTCTTGGGGCATTTTTGCAGAGTTATTGGGCCTAATACCCTCCAATGGAGAATGCAAGACTTCATAAATCAGACTAAATGCAGAATTAATGCTCCAGTGCTGGTCAGGCTCTGAGATACTACTGGTATCTTTGAGTCTCTTGTCCGTTATGCTCTCCTCATCACAATTCTCTCTTTGATGCTTTCAGTAAATCAAACATTCTTTGTATTATAAGCACTCTGTGAACTAATAGCACAGGAGTTTTGTACAATTTATCTTTACTCCCAAATGGAAGAAAAGGAAAAATGTTGTCTCTGGCATTTTGTGCTTTTGCAGTACAGCAACTGTGATATTCCTGCTGCCGCCACCCTGTATTGCCACTTAAGGCTGGAAGCCACCACTGTTGAAGGCTGATATTCTTGTTCTGTGCCAAGTCCTGGTTGTCCACATTCATCTCTCCTGAAACAAGGGGAACAAGGAAGGAAGGAAGGAAGGAAGGAAGGAAGGAAGGAAGGAAGGAAGGAGTACAGAGAAGAAAGGGGGTTCCAAAAGTCTGTTCCTTTGGACTTCAAAGATTTCTTGCTTTCCAAAAAGTTTTCTTTTATGCTGTTATTGCTGCTATACATCCTAGCATTGCCATGGAAACTGATGTACAAAAGCCAAGTAGGATTAATGAAAACCTAATTTTTAGGAAGTAGTGGTATAGGAAAGGGGAAACAGAATTAACTCAGTGTCTTTGATGTGGCTATTGATATAAATGTGGTACAAATACACCAAGATGAAATTTGAATAACAACAATGAAGAGAAAAATGTGCATGGTGAAAGTTTGTTCTTTTTTGCAAGCTCCTTCAAACTAGTTGCTGATTAAAGTTACAGACAATTTGAAACATGCCAGCTAAACCTACTTAAAGAATAAGGTTGATTCAATGAATAGGCCAGATCTACAGACTCTTAAAAATGTCTTTAAAGCAAGACCACAGCTGTGTTATTGTTTTATGATATGTTCCATGTTAGCACAAACACCTCCCTTGTGCGAGAGCAAATTTTAAATGGAACATGACCTTGCTTTTTGTCTATGAAACCATAGTGCATTACCATTTAATTTGTCCATAGTCTGCTCAGATAGCTCATTCTATTCTGAGGAGGACATGGTGGGGGGGTGGGCAGAGGTGAGCAGATGACTTGGCAGTTTCAAGGTTACCTGGTCAAGATTCTCAGGTGGAACGTAAGAACCTGCCCTCCTTGGAAAAGACGGGAGACATTTCAGAGATGAAGGAGAGGAGATGCAGGGGGAATTCCTTGACTTCATCAGGGGACAACAGGAGAAATGGGTGGACCAGTTATGAGCTGCTTGGTGGTAACACCATCTAGGCCAGAAGCAGCAGGAGCCTCCCTCAAGGTGGAGCCAGAAACTTTCCGAATGGGCAGGAAGGAGGGGAAATTTCAGTTTGAATGCAACTCTTCACCTGGGCAGATGCTTCTCCTACATCTCTGTGTTTTATTTTATTTGTGTCTTACTGTTAAACCGCCCTGAGACTACGGTAAGGGTCAGTCTAAAAAAGTTTTAAATTAACATTCTCCTTGAGATTTTATTTATTTATTTATTTTATGCTGTTTTGTAACCTGTAATAAAGGGCTGTAATTCTAAGGTGTCATTTGAGTCTGGCAAAGAGGAAAAGACGGAGGGTGGGACACCCTCAGGACAAAATGAGCCAACGATCTTCTTGCACTACTACTAGTACTACTAATATTGTTTAACCGTTCATACTTTTACCTAATGCAATTTTTTAAAATAGTAATTCATTTCTAGCAATGCTAGAAATAGATCTAGTTCAAGCTATACTCCATCAAAAAATAACATAAAAATAAATAAAAGCATATCAAATAATCTCTATGTTTGAAACAGAAAACCACATTGCATTTTTGAATATATTCTTACAGTATCCATCAATGGAATCTGGTTTATTATAAAATTATCCTGTCATCTTTTTTATTCATTTGTTCATTTTTGGCATCTTCTTGCTCCAGTAACCATATACGAAGATATTTTTTTATGTTCCTTCTGGGTGAAACTATTCATATAATTTAGCAAGAAAAATACTGACTCAAGTGGGATTTCATTTCCCAAAATCTTTGCTATTAGAATATCTCTCCCCACTATTTCTTTATTAAGTAAGTATCATTTCCAGAATACACAAAACAAAACACTCCAAATTTTCCTTATGTTTCCAGCAAGTTGGTGAATAATTATTATTTATCACCACCAGAGGAATCATTGTTTATCAAAATTCCGTTTCACACAACCATGTTCAAAGAAAATCAACAAGTAATACTTCTCTGTGGGAAATTTTCCATATATTTTATGCCCATTTATCCAAAAAATATTTAAGTTTTGCTTTCCAGAGAATTACTTTGCCCCACACTAAACTGAAAAAGAAACACAGTTTTCTTTAAATGGTTACACTTCCTTCTCAGTTACATCCAGTTGGCATGGATTTAGGCTTAAAATTGTTAATAGTAACAAAAGTTTGAACAGGAAACATGTCCTGATAATTGGCATTTGGTTAAAAGGGTGTATTTCCATGTTGTTGCAGTTTCCATTTTCTAGGATCACTGCAGAACATCTTGTCTTTCCATTTTCTTGACTGAAGTGGCATTTCCAGGGTGTTATCACACTCATCATTATTCTGGATTTCAGTGTGTGATGTTGTCTCTTTGCTTCTCGGGATGCTGCATGAAGTTCTCCATTCTGGGACATCTTGACCTTTCTCCTTGTGCTGAATGTCAGTCTTTGGTTCCCAGAAATAACATCTGGTTTTGTTCCAAGAGTTCAACTGGTATTACCATTCTTCTCTACACTAGCTGGTAACTGAGCCGTTTTTGTAGGTTCTTCACTGCTGTTTTCTGGATTGTCCGAAGTTACAGACAGGGTGGCATGAACCTTCTGTGAGGAAATGGCCAAATGTACCACTGGCTGAAGGTACCTGAACATTACCAGCTGTCATGGAACTCTGTTCTGCTTCTTGGCCATCTGCTTTGAGACTCCTAATATATATAGCTGGGGACGACAGAGTGCTTGCAATGTCAGTTATATTACCAAACCAGTTGCTTAGAGCTCACGACACTGTAATGTGTTGCTTTCTCTTGCTGCATTGTTGCTTGGTTTGACAGCACTTCAAATGACACCTGGGGAGACTCTGTCTCCCAAGATGAGGAACTCCTGAGGAAATAAACAGATGCACAGAGTTCTCTAGAAATGGTATCTCCTTCCATCAGAAGAGATTCTTTGGCATTGTCTACCTTTGCTAGTCTTTGTCAAGGTTGGTTGAACCTGTAGCATAGCTAGCTGTATTCTGCAAAAGAAAAGACAAGATGGTAACCAAGGTCTGCCTGACACAATTCTTGCTGGTCAAAACCTGAGCTAAGTTACTTTTTCTCTTGAATAGAAATGAAATTAAATAACTAGCCAATTTATCAGGAAAATGTCATGAACCACCTAGTGGCTTGTGCTATGCAGTCCTTCTTGTATGAACACTCTACCTCATACTCACACACCCCTCAAAATATCCCAACACATCCATCTCCCCCTGTCCTTTTATGCTGAATTTGCACCCTATCAGCACAATATCAAATATATTCCATTCCTTTATCCTGCTATTTTTACATTCACTTCCCTCTCCTATCCCCTTCTTCCCACTCCCACCTTGTTACAAACAATAACCATTTATCTCTCTTTCTAATTTCCTTCGAGCCTCCTCCCCCACTGGCCTTTTTCCCTCCTCCCCCACTGGCCTTTTTCCCTCCTTCTGCTCTGCTTTGAACTTCTCCATCTCTCAACCACTTTACTTTTCTTCACCTTCTTCTCCACTCCTCTCTGTGAACATGCACACACACACACACATACACACAGAATCTCCAGTTCCTAGTGTTAATGACTGCCAGAACTGCACAGGGATGACTGCCCCAGGTTTTCCTCTTCCTTTGCCCTTTTTACCTCTCTTCTTTCCATTCTGCCACCCCCTTCCCTTCCCTTCCCTTCCCTTCCCTTCCCTTCCCTTCCCTTCCCTTCCCTTCCCTTCGATTTTGCATGCTACAGCCTTGCTCTCTAACCTATTCTTGTGCCCATTCATATTTAGGGACTGTTCATGCAAAGTGTTCTTGTTGCTAATGCTAGACCAACCAAGAGATTGTGGCATGGGTGGCAAGCAGAAAAAGTCACTGGAGCCCCACTGTCCCCAATACTCACATAAATCTATCAACCTCTTCAGATATGACATTTCAAAATGTCCTCCATCATTCCATATTGGTAAAGATACCCCCAGCCTCATCAGAAAGTAATCCATTCCCAATAAGCAAAGAAATGCCAGATCTCCTTCTTTCAAATCACTATCTTCCTGCCCAGTTGAAGTGTTTCTTGAGTCATGCATTGAGACATGATAAGACAGTTCAGTGGTTGTAATGGCAGCCTGAACATCCTGAGCTACCCTGGACAAGGCAGTGCACCATATGGATGTTAAATTCCCCTAGTAAGACCATTTAAGTCTAAGATCACAGCTGTCAACTCAGAAAGTAAGACTTCTGGGTAGCAGAGTGGCTGATATACTAGTAGCATCCTGAGTCAGGCCTAAGTGCCCAATTTTAAGTGCAAAGGCCCAGTCGGTATTCATCCAGAATGGAGACGTGAAAGAGTGATGGATCACCTGCAGAGAGTAGCAATTTGCCCTTCCCAGCTTTACAGCCTCTGTTGATGCAACATTACACACCTAAGCATTTATTAGTTGCCCCATGCAGTTCTTGGGTATGAAAGCTACATGATCGCTATGCAGGGTTGCAAGACAGCAGCCCTAGCAATTTATAACCATGCATGTGACCATTAGGAAGCTGATCTTTTGTAATGACCTGTTCAATGATGCTTTTACCACTCCCCAAATTTCTGACTATTTCTCAGCATGTTCCATAATATATATACTATTATGGAAGAGATAACTGAAGTTAGGAGATCACAGGAAGAAGCTTAGAGCAGACTGAAATCAGTGGAGCTTAACTCAGTTCTGATGTCTAACTTAATTGCCCATTGAAAACACTGTGTGCAGCCTCGAAAGTATGGCCTCCTACTTCATAGCTCTCCCACTGTGTTCATGTCCTCTCTGACTAGAAAGTACAGGCCTTCAAATCTAGCAGAGCTTCACATCTGAAAAATCCTGAACAGCAATTTGAAGTAACAGAAGTGTCGTGAGCAATCATTTAATAGAAGGGGATTTGACACAATGCAACAGCAGTTATGATTGCCAGCTGGCCACTATTTTTATGGCCTGATCAGGAAAACCACTGTCCAGCAGATAACCAGGATCAAGATCTGAAAAGGCAGTAAAAATAAGAGCCAGCCTGAGCAAAACTGGGGACTGTTCTCATTTTCTAGTTGCAGACTAGGCACTTTCCATCTTTTAAGCCAGTAGAGTCAAGAACAACCTGACTCTGGTCCTCCTTCTCCACTCCCAAGCCAGTCTACAAGAGGAAGGATAGTTCTTTTCAGTTATTCAACATATGCATTTAATTAACATGGTGGGCATGAGGCAGCAACCCCAAGTAACTTACATGGGTAAATTTCTTTGAATGAAAGATTAGGACCACCACACAAAGTAGTAAGAACTGAGCTTAATGATGCAACCCCCCCACCCCCAATTTCCATGCATTGAAATACTTTTTTCTCACCTGAGTGGGGCCTTCAAAGCAAAAGATGGCCATTCTGGAAACAGAAGTCACATGCCTGGGGAGGTCACTCTATTCCTTGTGTTCATTATACTCTTTTCTGTATTAAGCTCAGTAACAAACTGAAGCATGAACTAGTCCAGTGCTCAGCAGCTTGTCCACAGCCAAGACTGATGGTTAGACCCCAACATTCATTATGGGAAGCTGAGTTCAATGCTTCTCACTTTTTCTGCTGCTTTCCTCCTCATGCATCCTAGCTGGACTTTCACAGAAAATGCTTCAGAGTAGCCATTTCAGGTTGGTTTTTTCACACACACACTTTGGGCATAAATGTATTTAGTTCTCCCTTCCTGACAACTGGCCAAGTGACAGTTGTTGTAATCAAAATGACAGCAGTCTCACCAGTCCTTCTGAATGGGGTTAGGAGGCTGATACAGAACAAGCAGAGACAGAATGTAGACTGATTAGTTGAGCCAGTTTGCTAGCTTTTAAGATCAAATGCTGGTTAATTGTCGGTGTACCATCTTACTAGTCACTGGCTGGTAAGAAACCAATGAAACATGATTCAGGATGAATGGAGATCTGTAGCATTGACAGTCTATCTTTTTCATTTTTAAGGGCAATCTGAAGTCTAGCTATATTGTATATATTTGCTATTATACTCTATATTGTATGTATGTCACATGACTTATTTTACTTGTAATAATATTAAAGGTATTAAACCTCAGGTACACTAGAACTTTATTTGCACCCAGTCCAGGGATAAAGAGATGAGATGAACTGCAGTTTCTTGATTTTCATTGGAATTAACTTCATAACACAAAGACAAACAGGATCTGCAACACCCTGACTTGCTCAGAATCTATTAAACTGGTCAGATGTAATAACCATAGAGGGAATATCTCTGTCTACTTATCTCAAAATTATTGCTGTCCTTCATAAAGGTTATAGAAGTTCGTATCAAATCGTCTGCCTATTGTCTCTCAGCTGGATGAATTCCATTAGCTTGGCCATTTTTGCCATTTACCATGTTTTCTTCAGCCACTCCTGTGGTCTAAACTTCATTCCATCACCTCACTGTCCCTCTCTTGACTGCTGTTAATAGATTCCATACTTTTCCTTTGTTTTATCTTTCATATCCATATAAGCCAATAAAGTATAACTAAAGCAATAAAGGAAATTTATAGAATTTATGCTACATAATCTCCCTCTAGAAGTTCTCTAACTCCAGACAAGTCCACTCTTAATGGGTAAAATTTGCACCAACATATATTTTGTGTCTTACTGAAGCTGTAGATATTATTTAATTAATAAGGTGCCAATACTATTGGTATAAAATTCTGTAAACATTTTAACTTTTATTAACACAGTGACCAAGTAGTATATTGATATTTGACCCAATTTCTGTTGAAACTGAAATCAAATGAAAAGGAAATTCAACCATGAACATTTTTGGCCCACCTGGACCACCTTAACTTCCATTAATTCTTTTTTTTTAACTTACATTAATAATTAAAGATTCATAATTTAATCTATAAAAATAATTTGCACCTGCACATAAGCAAATCTCCAAATATTTTTGGACTCAACAAAACCTGCTGAGACTGAAACTTTAGGAACTGTCATGGTTAACATTGTTATAGCTGCTTAGAAGCTAATTTTAAACCCTGACCTTCATTCCTTCAAACAGTACAAGGTTGATTCCCTTTCCTGGCCAGACCAAGGCAGTTTAAATGGTTATTTGACAAGTAGTCCTGTGAAAGTAATGCATAAGGCACTTCTCAACTTTCTTCTCTGCCAGAGATTGGTGAAAGAATGTACTTGCATTGCAACACAGAATCATAGAATAGTAGACTTGGAAATCTTGGAGTATAACCCTCTGCTCAATGCAGGACTCCATGCTGAAGCATCTCTGACAGTCCAGCTGCCTCTAGTATGGGACAGTCCATGTCCTCCCTGGGCAATTGGTTCCATCACTGTATGACTTTAATAGTCAGGAAGTTTACCATGCTTCCATGAAGCTGTTGGCTGGCATGCGCCCCTGCATTTTGGAACATTTACACTTCCAAATAATACATTTTCCACACATGCAAACAAAAACAAAAAAACCCACTTTGATTCATTTGTATAACATTTATGTATATATTTATATAAAACATTTATATATTTTTCCAGTAAGCCATACAAATGTAGAACTCATCTATGTACCTTGCTAAATCAGCAGTAAAGCCATTTTGTTCTGAAGCAGTTAGGTGTCAGATCAGCATCTGATGGGCTAGTCTTGGATACAAATTTGAAGAGCACTCTAGAAGTTAGTATATCTAGTATTACACAGGAGTGACAGTCGATTGGGATGCATATTCCTTTCTACACTGGAAGATGGGCATCCCCATTTCTACATTTCCATGTGACTGCAGATAGCATTGCATGCTACACATTTGGATGCAGACATTTAAACTGTATGTTTACTTCTTGCTTCTGTAAGGGAGGGTTGCTAAGTGAACATCTCAGCCCTGTATGGTACATCCCTGGCTCAGGACTAGACTATTCCAAGTCTCCAAGTTTGAGATTCAGCTAAAGATTAAATTTGATTTGAAATCAGTATTGATATTTAAATATCTGTACCATGACATTTTCCCATTAAGCACATACCACAAACTAATACTTTAGCACATCTTACATGCCATTTTATTCCAAAATGAAATGAACAACACTTATGCAAAACCATTTTTTCCTATGGCATTGGATCCCAAACACCCTTTGAAAAGGGAATGTCTATCAGTCCAGGCACTAATGCATTCTAGTAACACAGGCAGTTGAAAAGTACCATGGTTCTTGATTCAGAAAACAAGGTAGTTTATATGTGTGTGTATAATTTTCTGCTTCATCTCTGCAGCTAATCAAGCAAATTGGTCATGTCTGTTTTCCAGAAAAAAAATTAAGCACAAGTTAGGTTAATTGCATGGGCTCATTTGCATTGGAGAATGTTCTCATGCCAAAAAGCAGAGAAGGGAAACTTGTGATGCTGCAGATATTTTTTAAAAATATTGTCAGTGGATCAGAAATGCTTTTTTGTTCTTTCCTCAAAGGCAGATGTTGCATGCCAGGAGTGGGACACTCGTGGGCATCCAGATATCGATGGTCCCTCACCACTGATTATGCTGGCTACAGCTGAAAGAAGCCATAGGTCAAAACATCTGGAGGGCTACAAGTTCCCACCTCTGCCCTAGACAGATGCAGTTTAGCAAGTTTATTTTATTTGAATGCATACCATAAGAGTTTGACATGAAAAATGAGGAAAAAGATATGATTTACTAATATGATTTAGATGCCATACGACACAGAATTCTTATTTAAATACTTGTAAAAATTTAGAGATAATATCATGTATTAATCTTATGTTGTTTAAATTTAAGTGGAGGGAACACCGAAAACTGAAGAACTCCAGGATTAGCTGGCTATCAGTCCCAATTTCTTCAGAGCTGGCCTCTTTTCCACTAAGGTTGCTTGGCATCTTCATTTTTGCTTTCACTCCTTATTACTTCCTTTACATTCTGAAGGTATTTCAGAGACATACATATATGCGAGAGATAACCTCTTGAAAAAAATTACCACTCTGAAATGATTAGCCTGGCTTATCATTATATTGGATTTGTAGTTGGTGTACATTCATCTTTGCTAATGAATGTACAATAGGGGAAAATAAAACATAGGAAAAAAGTTACACTCCACAACACTGAATTCTGGATGCCACAACTACAGTAGACCTATTGATTTCAGTGGGTGTTTAAGGCCTCCACTTGTGGCTGAGATAGCAACTCTGGGTCCCAAATCCTATTTTTCCCCTCTGAAATAAGTTCTATCAATTTTGAGGAAGTTTATTTAGGTGATAAAACTGAGGTGTGAACTCCTCGTCCAAGCTGTGAGACTTTTTAGGAGTTTTAGCATGATGGAGGTCTCACTGATGGAGTTCTCACTGGAGACTTATGATGCAACTGCAAATAAGAGCTTTATGTATGCTAATACAGAGTTGAGTTTAAGATGAGGTTTCACTGCATTCACACTTCAACTTATTTCTGTTCATATTTTTGCAGAGACCCAGGACTTCCTGCAAAGAGCAAAGTGTGCATTCTGCCACTTTTCAGTGCAAACCATTTAAAGTAACATAGCCTGACCTTTTGTCCTTGCTCTGGTGGGACAAAAGAATGCTCCCTCTCCTGTTCAGGAGACTCTCAGGATATGACTGGGCATGGTCCGGTTGAACTAGATTCCGTAAGGGGGTATGAGGAGATGATTCCTTCTAAAGTCCTAGGTGCTTATTTCAGGGATCCCTGAAAGGTGATCTAAATATCTGTCCAAATGAGGCCTTCATATTGGAACTGTTATGCTCTGCTCACTCATATTTATGGTGATCAGTGTAGGGAAGCACATGACACGTCATTCTGTGTCTTCCCAGTGTTGCTTCCTGGTCTTTTTTCTCACCAAAGAAAATCTGTTAAGAAGAGGAAGTACAGAATAGCAGCACAATCCCCCAGAGCGTGGACAGAAAAATGTACAATTTAGGCACTGCAGGAGGAGAAGGCTCCACGGTGGATGATGTCTTGGGCATATGTTTCCCTGCTCTGCTGCTTGCTGCACATTTCCAACTGAAGGGCCATTCCATGTCCTCTAACACATGCGGTTTACCCTGAAGAACATCACCTTCCATCTGCAAATAATTTTATTGCTTATGCTTTTGCTTTAATGCATATAAACCAGCCCTCTAGTGGGACAAGTGGGGGCACTCTCCCTTCACCTACAGCTGTGCTTCTCACCCTGGATCTTTTGTGTGTGTGTGTGTGTGTGTGTGTGTGTGTGTTCTATTTTTTCAATTGCAGCATGACAGACAATGACACTATCCATTTAAAGAATGATAACTTCTTTTAAGAACAGGGGCCATTAAGAACAGTATAGTGAGTGAAAGTGGCCACCACTTTCGACATGCATCCCAGGGTCAGCTTGACTGGGATTCTGGAGGAGGAGGAGGAGCAGCAGCAGAGATAGGAGTTTTGGGAGCCCAGGGAGAGCCACAAGTCTTTGAAGTTCCCTCAAGGTTGCTGCCCACAGGGCCCAGGCCAACCAGCAGAACAGGAATGGTTTGAAAAGGAGAGGAGGGGTTGAAGAAGGGTGGGAGGGAGAGCCTTGCCCAGCCCCCCCCCCCATGACAAGGTGTCAGGAAAGACAAGCTGCCTACTTAGAGGGCTTGTGTAGGTCCTTCTGGCTGGCTGGTCCTTCACCAGGTGGAGCTTCCAGAATTACTGAAAGGACAGGATCTTGGGAAGAAGTACCCAACTTTGGTTCGTCTTTCATGGCATGAGCAGAGGCTAAGCTTTCGAACTCACTAGAGGGCTTTTAGGGTCACTTTACCTTGCAGCTGCGAAGTGCCAGGAAAGATCCACTTTGCAAAGAGGCTGCCTGGTGTTTTGGACCTCAAGGGCAAGAATGGGCGGGTCAAACTCATGCCAAACAGAACCCTCTGAAAAAATTAGTGAATGCACAGCAAGCGTCTCTCCTGAAGGACCCCCAAAATCTACTCATTTGAGACTTCCTCTGGCTGAGGACAGATTTTTCAAGATTATGAGCACTGTATAATTACAGAAGTGATCCTCCCCCAAAAATGCCCACACAACCCTTGAAGTGGCAAATACAAGAACTCTGCATTATGAGCTAGAGTTAGACTCCACCCCCTTTGCTTTTCACTTTCACGTGTGTTCACTACTCAGAGAGCAATTAGAAAGCATGTTCCTTTGCCTGCAATAAGAAACAAGAGTTTGATTATTCTTCTGGCATTATGATGAGTAAAGCAAGATTGGGCGCTTCATGCAAAAGGATGAAAGATGCTGATAACATAAAGTCATCTTTAAAAAATTATCTAGCCTTTATTCATTTAATCACTGATTATATACTTCTTTTTCTTGAGTACTTGATGGCAAATGATCAAAGCAGGCACAGGGGGCTAAAAACTTCACAGTTAACTCAGTATGAGTTTTTTTCTGGGTTTCTTGGCAAAAAAAGGTCAACCCAGTATCCAATTTAAAAAAATTCAACTGCTTTCTACTATTAGCTTCCATTCACTTAGTCTCTTATATAACGAACAGTAAAAATGCTTTCCCCTACTCATCCGGTAAGAATAAACATCTAAAGGTCAGGAGCTAGGCTAGAAGAAGCATCCCTCAAGGGGGAGAGGTATTAATGCACCTTAACATGTTTATTTTCTCTCTGCCCTTTCCTAAGCATGTAGTGTGGACAACTACATGTTGAGCATGGAATAAAAAATGGTTCCAGCATCAAAATTAAGCTCAGGAACTGTATGTCATTATCTAAGTAATTCATTCCATGAAGAATGAGAACATGGAGGCAGGCACCAGAGGATTCCGTGGTTATAAGCAGAGTCAAGTTTTTGAGCCTGGTATAGGCTTGGGAAGTAACTCAACAGAATATGTCCTCTAGTATTTGCAGACTTCCTCCTGAGTTTGATCAACTCTTAGAAAGTGAGCAAAGCTGAGAGGAAGTCCACAAATACTCAAGGAATTCAGGTTGTGCAACCAGCAAACTTCTTCTGCATCATGTACAGCTGTATAAACAAAGGCTGTTTTTTGTGCACAAACAATGGCATGTGTCAGGAAATCTTGGAATTGCAGGACTGGAAGAATGTATGTTTGGATTTACATGGAAGATGCTACACTCAGTCTCAGCAGGTTATTGGCAGAACACCCAGGCCCTATCTGACAGAGGAAAAAACAACAATGCTGTTGAGTAGCCAGTATACTGAACTGACTATGAGCTTTCCAGAGCATGTACAGAGTTTTTATAAGTTGTTGGTAATGTACACAGTTTCAGGGTGAGAATAATTGAGAAATCATTATAGACATCAGGGAAAACATCATGACACATGGAAGGCTTGAGTAGCAGATAACAAATAAAACAATCAGGAGTTACAGAATTTTAACAGGTTTCAATGGTTTGGTCTTTTCAATCAAAATTTCTTAAGACAAAGCATGAGCTGGCTAGGTATTTTTTCATTGCAAAGGAAGCACAGCTGCCCCAATTAGCTTGCAACATTGTTTCAATTATGTTTTGGCCATGCAATCAGGAGCTAAGAATGGATGGATCATTTGCATTGGGGCTGATTTTCCTCTTCCTGGAGAAGGAACTAGAAAGGAAAAACCCTGCAGATGGAGGGGGAAAGAGAACAGGTGAAGTTTTCCATATTTTAATGTATAAAACTTGTAATTTTTATTAGGGCAACTCCAACACATGGAAGAGAGATGTTGCTTATGTGGTGCTTGAAGCTTGATTCCTGACAAGCACTGGCCATTTGTGCCAAGAACTCAGATTCAAGCCCAAGACAAAGTGGACTAGAGTTCGTGGAGGCAAGCCCAGGGAATGTGGTGGATTCCCACCCACAAAATGGATTCTTTACACATCCCTAGCTTGGTCATTCTGAGAATCTCTCTAAAAAAAGGGAGAGAGAGAGAATGCAAGAGATTAATTTATACCCAAAGAATAACAAGGGCTATAATTTTTAATAATAATGGTTCCATAAGTCTGAATGGTCCATTATTCTCCATTAACTTTCCATTATATATGTTGATATTTCCAACCAAATATGTCAAAACAAGATGTCTTTAACATGTTCAAGGACTGGTAGAAGCACTTGAAAAATTAAGAGGATTTCACAAATTTCTTCATGGTCCTCATTTCAGCAATATCTAATTGGCAGAAAAAGGAAAGGTGGTTCTCAGCTACAATTTCTATGCCCATTTTAGTGGATACTACAGCTCTTAGAGGCAAAAGATATTTTTAAAATCAGTTGTTGATGTTCCTCAGTTTTCAGTCATCAATCAACTAGCTATGTGAGAAGCATATTACACTGAAAAGAAGAAAAGCACAGCTTATTTAGAAACTTATTTGAGTATGCAATAAAAATGAAAAACTGTCAGAAACTGGTAAATGCATCCCAGAAAATGCAAGTTATCAATCCCCAGAAATGCCAAATGAAATCATAGATCTCATGGCAAAGGGTGTTTGCTTCTAAAAGGCATAGTATTAAACATTAACACTTCATATTTCCCATGATATACGCTCCTGAGAGAGTCTAGTAGAGACAAAAACAATTGTGAAAACATTCCTTTCAGAATCTAGTACAAGGAAAATAGCAAGGGTTATGAATCTCTGCTATGCTTAGTAACCACCACTGATTCTGATGTGGCATCCTTGACAGAGCTGACACTGAGAGTGTTTGAAAGAAACAATCTGGATCCATCCAAGTTGTTAAGCCATTATTATGATGAAACAAGTAGTAAGAGTGCCAGAAAACATGGAGTGGAAGCCCTATTTCAGTAGCAGCTTCAAAGAAAAAACCCATATGTCCATTGCAGTAATCACCATACCCTATGGTTGTTGTAAAATCAGTGGACAGTATAAAATCTGTTAAATAATGTATCACCAATATATTTCGCTTCGTATGATTTGTAAGCATAGAAAAGTTGCAAGTTTGTGTGGAGGTCAAACCTTTAGAACATCATATTTGCAAATTGGCCAAATATTTATGACAATTACAAAAAAGTCATGACTGTTTTTTGAAAAAGGAGAAACTTTAATGGAGATGATGTTGCACAAAATACTCACTGTAGTGAAGAAACTCATATTACACTTTTGTTCAGTGTTCATGAAGGAAGTTCTTAAAATTTTGGAACTTGTACAGAAGCCCAAGAAACAGCACTGAAGGACTCTGTAACAATTATCAATTTGGATGTAAAAAATATAAACACTTTCAAAAAAGTCATACTTTCCATGAAATCTTCAAGACAACAAAAAGAAAACAAAATTGAAAGTGAAACAAAAAACAAATATAAAAAGAAAAACAAAATTAAAATACAGGAGCTCAAATCTGAAGACCCAAAAGACAAATGTAACACTAAAAGATAATGTTTTAACAGAAAAAAGTGAGAGAGATAGAGAGAGAATGAGAGAGAAAGAGGGAGAGAGGAAGTGAACAAATGGAAAGAAGTTATTTTGAAATAATTAATGTTGATCTTATTGAAGTGAACCAGAGATTTTCTGAAATGAAGAAATACTTTGGATGGGGTGTCTTTTGAACAAATAAATCTACTTAGCTCACTAGGAATCGCAGTCCGGACAAAGAAGAGTTTTTCCATGGCCAAAAATATCTTAGGAAAACAGAGCAAGCCAAATATGTTCCAAGAAATTTACCACCAAAGAGTGGCCATTGCAGATATGAATCAACTTCTGCTGCTGCAGACTTTTGCCTACAGCCATCTGTGAGTCAACATTTTTGATTCTAACTCAGATCAGTTAGCCACAGAGACTTTGGATGACTCACAAGCATTTAGCTGTGAAACAGCTAACTTAAATTTTGATAAATGTTTACCTTACTATAATTCTGGAGGTGCAGGGGGGCAAGGGAGCCCCATGACTCCTCTAAAGTGCAATTTTATATGCCGTGAAACTTTTTCTTTCCCAATGTGCATTGTGAACCTACAGAAATCTTCCTTGCATGTTTATCAAGCCTCGTTATAAGTATATGAAAAGAAGCCTATTATGCAGTAAATATTTTACAAGCTGAAGGACCCAGTCTCAAGATTCAACAATAAAGTTTGCATATTTTTCTCAGCACCTTTTCCCCCAAATGATTTACTGAGGTTGTATCATAATGCATTCCCACTTTTTTCTAAACCTTACTCTGATTTTGTTTTTGTATTGGTGTTGCCTTGACACAAGATTTAAATGGATTTTTTAAGAAAACCTGCTCTGCATTAATTTTAACTTTTCAGTTATATCATAAAATGTTTTCTTTGTTTCATACCTTTTGCTATCCTCCTGCCACCACATCACCACATCTCCTTTTTTCCCTTTGCAAAAATGCCAGCTATCAAATTCCTGGTGTGAATATGAGATCTTCTAGCAACTTGACTTTTTCATAATCCATTTTGTAAGTGAACACACTTGCTGAATGGAGGAGGAGTGAAGAGAAGGCCACTTCCTGTCCTTTCTCTGGCCTGGTCCTCATGGGTTTTCCACTAGTGACCTGTGGGAGGGAGGGGATAAGGTGATGCTAGGTGCGTCCATGTCTCACCTGGATTCATGGCTGCCCCACCTAAGAAGGGAGGCAGGCTACATGTCTAATATGAATGTATTTGATGTAAAGTCACTTTACATTTGCTTTCTGGCAATGGCATTAGCTGCCTCTTAATGAATTGTTGCCTGATCTTGTTAACTGCCAGAATGAGCTGTCTTTAACATCCAGATGTAACAAATTAATTATTGAACTAAAGGATGCATTGGTGCCCTTTGAAGTAGCAAGAAAGCGTTGCTCTTTGATTGTTATTCCAATGAAATAGAATTGGACTGAGTCATGCACTTAGTGCTCTGCTGGAGGCGGGGTCATGGCTTTTGAGCAACATGGAGGCAATCCTATGCCTGATTAGATAGGAAAAGCTCCAGTGAAAGGTTCTTCAAATGCTGCCTGGCTTTGCTGAGGTTAGGAAGCAGTGGGATTTTATTTATTTATTTATTTATTTATTTATTTATTTATTTCCCACTTTTTCCCAATGAACTCAAAGCAGCTTATATAATTCTCCTCCTGCTGCTCAAGCTTATCCCTACAAGAACCCTCTGCAGTACATTGTACTGAAAGTCTGTGACTGGGCCAAAGTCGCCCAGTTGGTCCCATGGCTAAGTGGGGACTAGAACCCAAACTGCCTGAGTCCCAATCCTGTGCTCTTAACCACTACATTACCCTTCTCCTGGCTCTCTCTTCATCTGAGCTTCAAAGGAGAAGACTGCCTCTCTGAAAAGCATTCCAATGATCCCAGGTCAGCCAGAGATCCTGGGGAAGGAAGAGGTGAGAAACAGCTCAGAGATTCTCCCCAGCTCTGAGAGTGTCCCTCATTGCAGTTTGAGCTTCCAGTACACAAAGCAGAAAAAAGGAGATAGTGACACATATTAATTCTCTTCAGTCCCCCTTACACATACAAAACCGTTTTGGGGGAGGAGGGAACTCCAGGTATTCATTTCTCCAACATTGCCTCAGCTATATGAAATAGCATGTTCCATGGATTCTTGAACGTGTAGAATGTTCCTACTAGCTCCCCAACTGGAGCTCCCAAAAAGCTGCTGTCCCTCATCCCCCAGAAGCAAGGGCTCTATGATAAGGAGGAGAAGTACAACACTATATGGGGTTCAGGAAAGATTCCAGCAGGGCTGGAGTGGTGCTTTTCAAATATTTACTTCCATCCTAAGGCTGACAAATTACACCTTCATATTATGGTGCAGTCTCGCAGGCTGAACTTCTGTTCACAGTTAATGGGAAATCAGCTGCTATGAATTCAACATTCATAGGCCCCTACTATAAATGATTAAGGCTTCCTTTGCCCTTGGTTGTAAGTCCCCTCAAAATGTGGAGAACCAAAAGTTTATAGTTTGGAAAGCAACTCCAACAATTTCTAGTTCCAATTTGAAAATAATTTAAAATATTTTAAAGCTACTTTTAAGGTTCTGCCTCCTTAAGTAAAAATATGGGTAACTGAAAAGGGAGGGAGGGAGGATACAGTATGAAACAGAGCCAAAGGGACAAGGTCCAAAGGAATTAAGTTCCCAAGATTTGGGGCCACTCCTGAGAAGACATTCTTACTTTTGAATCCATTGATAGGTTGGTTTTGAAGTAGTTTTAGGGACACAAATAACCAAGCAAAAAGTACTGTCCATTTGAATGGTCTAGGATCTGACACCTTGATTTCTGAGGCTCAGAATAAGGCTATAAAGCTACTTTATCTTTGTGGTTAAACATGATTATAGAAAATGTAATTTTATGAGAGTGAGTCAGGAAAGATACCCATCTTCCACGTTCTGTCCTACATTTACAGTGTCCCCATCCACCTAGAGAAATCAGGAGTATTGCAGTATGCTGCTTCTAACCATCAAGCAGCTGAAAGTTGCCAAAATGCCACCAGTCATCCTAACAGCCTATTCAGGCAGCTCAGGGCTGGCCAAACAAAGCTCTGATCTGTACACTGAGCAAGGGAGGCCACAGGCTTCAGATACATTTGGAGTCATTAAGTGGAAACCGTGAGCAAATTTGGCTAGCTCTAGATCTGGCTCCCTCTTCGCTCTTTCTGTTCCCTTTGTTCCCCCTCTCCTGCCGCTGCCCAGCTCTGCAGCAAAGGAGTTCCAATAAAGCCTTTTCTAAAATCTGCTGTGAGTTCAATGCAATCTTTGTTTTCTCTGCCCACCATTTGCTTATTTTCCAGTTTGTGAAAGCCAACTGCACACTGCTTAGCTTCTGGAGTAAATGACCATATAGACAAGAAAGGTTATCTTGGAAATGAACCCTAAGTTCTGGCTCAGTAGATCACATTACATTGTTGTTCCTCAGTAATGCAAGGCCAAGAAGTAGTGACTGCTCTGTCATGTCAATGAGTAGATGGCCAGCTAGAGAAGTTAGGAAGCCAGGTGGTAGAAGATGGGCACTTTTGGTTGGAACCATTAGTGATCCAAGATGTTTAACTTGAGACTTCTGGGGATATGGATATTTCTTGATTATGCAGACTTAGTGATGTACTTACACTGCTTTGATTATTAAGCAAGCAACATTTTTGATGAGCCTCATTGCTTGCTGAAAGCATTAATGTCCATGCAGCGTTCCTCTATAATATTCAGCTCATGTTTTCTGCCTTTTTTAAGACTGAGCTTTAGCATCAGATTGCCTTATCTCTTAAGTCTTCTTTACTGCCCAGATCATTCTTCTACTTTCTTCTCTTGGGGAGGGAACATACTGTACATGTGTGAAACAGCATGTTTCCCAGGGTCAGTCCTCAACATCTCCAGATGAGGCTGGGAAAGACACCTGTGATACCCCAGAGAGCATTGGTAGCTGGAACAATGATCAGACTCAAAATAAGACAGCTTCCTATGGTTTGTGAATGGCTGCCATTCATGGGGAGAAGGAGTGCACTGCATGTGGAGACAATGTTGTTGTGAAGGCCAGTTAGCCACATTGTGTGGCCTACTTTACACAAAAAAAAGCACAGCAAAGTGGACAGAAGTACAATTCACCATCTCACAGGGTCCTTGCAATGTTACCACCTCTATACACAACACCTATTCTGATGATGAACATTTTGCTCAGTTAATCTTTAGAAGATTTACTGCTACATGGTTTATTCCCTTGGCAGAAGTTTCAACGCAAAGCACAACTCTTTCACATTATTTCTGATTCTTTTCTGTCTTGACCAAAATCAGGAAGTGCTGCTGTGGCTGAGGATGCAAAGATCAGACCAGTATTTCTTTCTCTTGCTCTTGCTGAACTTCTTTCCTATGCTCAGCCCTGGCCAGGAAGCAAGCCAAGCTGCAACCAAGTCCATGAATGAACATCACTAGTGCTGTCACACTTTGGGAAAGAAGCCTCAAAGGAAGTTTTCACCAATATACAAATATCTGAACCTCTTTATATTTTCAATTCTAGTTTAATATACTTAGCTAAGTGGACATTACATGATTTAAAACATCAAGGTGGCATTAAAATCTTCCAGTTTCATGGATGCTGTGCCCAGAAATCAATGGTTGCCTTTGAATATTCCACTATTTTATATACTTAACTCCTTCAGTGTATGGATAGTCCACATTCAATGGGCAGATGACTCTTTGATTTTAGTGCTCTTCAAAATTCAAAAGCTGTTTTGCATAGCTGCTCTGTTTCAAATTTGTCTCTGATTACATTATAACTGAAGGGGAAAACATCAAAATGTCCTTCTGCAGATGAAAATGTGTTTTAGTTTATTCTTGATAAAGCTGTTTATTATGCCAAATAGCCTTTAAACCTCTACCTACCCACCCCCAGCCCCAACACACAGATACACACACAAATGTGCATACTGCATCCATCTTAATGTGGGGGAGCTTGCCAAATTGTTTTTGTTATTACTAATACCACAGTATTTCAAGCTCTTTGCATATACATTTGTAAATATATACATATATAAATATGTATATGTAAATATGTATATGTAAAAACATATAAATGTATTTATATTCCAAGGTAGTGGAATGTTTTTAGATGTGGAATGGTAAATAAATCTTGTGAATATAAATATTCCAGGTATGGGTCTATTCTGGTAGACTGGGTAGAAATATCACCTGGTGAAATTACACAGCCCTTTTCCACAAAAGCAGAAAAAAATGGCTAACTTAACTTTTGTTGTTGTTGGGTAGTAGGTAGTTAACATGACTCCCATAAGAGCCTCACTTCCTTGCAGATACAAAGACAATTTCAACTGGAAGAGTTTTCTTTTCCATTTTTCCTGCCTAATGCTGCTTTGCTAGACATTCATTTAAAGTCATAGTCTTTCTCTCTGTGGTTCATTGCATGCCTGTAAGAACGCAACAAAATGACATGCAAAACCCAAATTACACCAGAAAGCATTTGCTTTATTGCATTGTGGATTAGCTACATGCTGAATACATTTTGGTTCTACTTCATTTTAGTTGCTGAATGATTTTTATAGCCCCTCTTACCAGAGAAAGATGGCATATTTGTCCTCAAGAGGTTGTTTTCAACTATATTACTGGTCATAACTGAAGCCTTGCTATTGTTTTCTGTGGGCTTTAGCAATGGAATAATATAAATAATCCCTTCTTATGGAGTCTAAGACTTAAGATTTTCACTCCTCTTAAAACATGCATGCACACACACATTGGCATCAGCAGTCTTGTCAACTTGATGTGAGGTTTATGGAACCCCTTCTGCCAAAGCTGCTCAGAATACAGAAGGAAAATTGCCTCAGCAAGTAGTAACAGAGGCCCTCTCCATTTTCTTCTTGAAAATAGTGGTAGAACCTGAACCCAAACTGCATGTTGGTGTTGTCTCCTCTGCTTCATCCACCACTTCTAGTTTTAAAATTATGCTTAACTGATCTCTGTTGCAGCTACTCTGGAACTTGCCAAGGTAATGACCAGCCTGCTATGAGACACTGTACAGACACGGCTTATGTCAAGGGTGTGGAACCCTTTTCACTCCAAGAGCCAAATTCCATTTCAGAGAAGCTCTTGAAGGTTGAAATCCAGTGGTAGATATGGTCAATGACAAAATAGGTGTGAGATTTTCAGCATATCTTTGCTTCAGGTTATTGCTCCCAGTGATAAAGCCCGAGAAGAGGCATTCAGTCATGCAGACTGCAAGGAAATGCATCTGCCAGGAAACCATCAAATGATTCAGGTAAGGGATATGTGTGGCTATCTGAGGAAATCTGGAGGGCCAGCCTGCGGCCTCATGGCAGGCAAGATTTGGCCAGCAGTCCTGAGGTCTCACACCAAGGTTTATAAGTGGGGACTTCCTACTTATGAAAGCTGAAGGAGAATGCAAGCCATATTTAATAAGGCTGGAGGGAAGTAAAAGGATGTCAGAAGGAAAGAAGAGTGAAAATATGCAGTTAATTAGTATGTCTTCTCATGTGTATATTCATATGCAAATCATGGTCAGCATAATAAAAAGGGCTAATTAGATATATATTTGTGTTTTTTCCGGGACAATCTGTTGTTCAAATTGAGCAAATCTGTGGACTATCCATGACACCCTAGCACATGTTTGTGCTCAATATTCTCTAATTTCTGAAGTGGTTCACTTTCCCCAAGCAAACAGGTGTCTCAACACAGCACAGAATTAATTCTAAAATTCCATATATCATATATACTGGGGGATCAGAGAGAATAGGGTTGAAACCAGATGAAGCAAGTTGCACATAGTTGCAGCTTAAACCAATGGGATTGAAGTTCAAACAATTTAGTGTTAATCCATCCCTCCTCCCTCTATAGCCCTCTTCAGGGAGTTAAAACCTCTAACCCTAAAGAGAAATTGGGGGCTGCCAAATGGGGGTCTCCCTCCCTCTTGTGACTGAAGATGTGTGAGGAATAGGTTTAGAGGATGGAAATCATCTTGTGACTGAAGATGTGTGAGGAATAGATTTTGGGGATGGAAATCCCTCAGAGGTGGCCATGAATCTGAGCTCCTGGCAAGCTTTTCCAGAGTTCCTACAGTGCTTGCCAGGAATTAAGCTCTTCTTCCACGTGTGGAAGAGTATCCTCTGTGCTGCTGCACATGACACAGAAGGAGGTTGATGCAAGTGTTTGCGGACTTCATCTCAGACTTGTTTGCCAAGACAAGGCTGAGCAAGAGAGGAAATTCTTAAATGGTAAAGGCATAGATTACATCCCTACTTGCGACCTCCATTTTTTAGAGAGAGAAGGACTGAGAAGGGAGGGTAATCATGTTCCCATAAATACAGTTATACTTTTCTGTCAATTGAATGTGATGGACTCTCCCACACTGGAGGTATTCAAGAGGTGGTTAGACAGATGTCTACTAAGAATGCTTTAATTTCTGCAGTGAGAAGTAGGTTGAATTTGTAGGCCCCTTCTAACTCCCCCATTCTATGATTCTATGACTTCCTGTGTTGGAGGTGTCAAAGCAGAGGTTTATTGTTGGAAAAGGGATTGGCAGATTGTTGTAGTGATATATGAAAGATTTACTACCTATTTATTCAACTGCAAAGCTGTTTTCCATGTAGTTTTTTAGGATCCAGTAAAGGATATTAGAATCAAAAGTAAGATTGACTAGTTATATTAAACAAAATAGCAGGCTTTTTGTACCAGGTTCACAACCTCTGGTAGCCTTGCACATTGGCTAGTTCATGCAAGTACAGCTTATAGTCCATTGAAATTGATTTGCCTGGAGAAGAGTCAGCCAGGTGCACATTGCCTAAAAGAAGAGAGAAAGTGAGAGATGAGAGAGGGAGAGCTTCCTCCAAGGAAGATCTCCGGATGTGGAAGGACATGGGTTTGTTTTGTTTAGGTAAGATAGCTTCCGTTAAACCCATTCCTCCCCTAGTGCCCTTATACATGCAAAGTTTCTCCTATATCTAATATTTTCATATATGTGCATAAAAAGTAAAGGTAAAGGTTTCCCCTTGATGTTAAGTCCAGTCATGCCTGACTCTAGGGGGCGGTGCTCATCTCCGTTTCCTAGCTGAGGGAGCCAGCGTTTGTCTGCAGACAGTCTCCATGGTCATGTGGCCGGCATGACTAAACACCGAAGTGCACAGGACGCTGTTATCTGCCCACCAAAGTGGTACCTTTTTATCTACTTGCATTTGCATGCTTTCCAACTGCAAGGTTGGCAGGAGCTGGGACGGAGCAACGGGAACTCACCCCATTGTGCAGATTCGAACCGGTGATCTTTCGATCAACCAGCCCAGCAGCACAGCGGTTTAAACCACTGCGCCACCTGCATCCCTTTGTGTGCATATACCCATGCAATTTCTGCCATTTCTCCATGAAAAGCATTCAGGAGTTCTACTAATGATGTTGCACTAGCAGAAACCAAAGTGTGAACAAGATGAAAATCAAAAAAGCTTGTGTGACCCCTTACAGAGCTTAGACTTAGTCCATCAGTGATTGTGCAACATGCAAAAACAGTAGAGCTCTACTAGCTGAGTAATTTTTCCCCTCTTACAGTCTGTTCAATTTAGGTCTATGTTTTTTCTTTGCTTGCCAACCCACTGAGAAGTATAGTTACTGTAGAATTAGAGGACTCTTACTGAACTCTTAACATGTATAAAGATATACTTCACAAATGGATGCTGATGAATCCAATTGCCACAATCTCATTGTCTCTCCTATTTTCTTATGTTATATGATCGGACTGCTTTGTTTATTGTGGAAGGTTTCTAAAACTAAACAGTGAAATCTGTTAATATGCTCAAAATTAAACTCTACAGCTGCTTGAAAGAGAGCAGTCACCAGGGCTGGCAGAGCATATGGACTGCAGAGTCAGCAAAAGCAGGCCACATGAACAACACATGTAGAATGCTAAAATAAATTCAAAGGAGACCTTCCAACCTTAGATACCTCTGAGATTGGGGCAAAAAAAATGGCAGCTGTCTTCAGCTGAAGAAACCCATTTGAATATTGTTTTCTCAAGGAGTACTTCCAAATAGATTTATTTTATCATGTGAATTCCAGAAATACCAGGATGCTAGAGCAAATATTAGAAGATACTTGAGATCAGAGTTCCCTGCCATTATAAAGCTGTTCGTGGGATGGGGTTGGGGAGTGAAAACAAATACATTGATATTGGAAGCAGATCTTACCAGCATTGCAGATCCTTACCTGCCTCTCTGTTATGGCACAATTGCCATTAAAATTTGGTTCAGTTCATAGTATCATGTAAAACTGAAACAAATGCTCACTGAGATGGTGTTAGCAACCCTGACCCAAGCAAGGACCATCTGTTAGGGCTGGAACACACCCTGCCCCTCACTCCTTCCCTCTTATGATAGGAAAGGTCTGCTCTGTTGCAAAAAACTGAAGGATCAGAGGTCATCTTTATCATCCCTTTGTTTATTGTGAGATGCTACAATGTGATACACATGCAGATTAAATATAATGCATACAGTTCTTCCTGACTTGCATGGCACCAGTGTGGAAACAAGCCAAGCAATTTCCTGAAATATCATAAAGAAGCTCACGTTATTGCTGAAGTTGGACTGGGTAGTTCAAAATGAGGTTGTTAGTTCTCCCACATCTCCTGCATGAGTCTTCAAATCAGCTTCAGCTACTCAGCCCCTCTCCATCCACCCACTGATCTCTCCACTCCCTACCAGCTTCCTTTCCCCTCCTAAGGACCAGCCCAATGCAGCAGCAATGTGGATTTAGCAGACTCTCCTCCCTTTTGATGATCTGATGACAAGCTATGTCAGGAAAGGTAGAGGACTCCATTCTCTGCCCAGTTCCTAGGTGTTTTAGGAACGCCGTAGGCTATCAGCAGTACCTTTAGAAATGCATTTTCCATGTGTATATCCCTGTGGAAACAACCCACCCGATTCAGCTTTGTCCAAAACCGCATTTTAAAGGGGAGCCTGAATTTTCACAGCATCTGTCAAAATAGGCAATTCCTACAAATGCAATGGCTTTAATTTCCCACTCTCCAGAACACCAAGAGGCTCAGCAAAGGGTGGAAAAGATTCAGGACACTGAGAATGGTCAGATCCACATATAAAAATATAGCTTCTTGCTGCTACCCCTTTCACAAGGCCACCTTATTCACAAAGATCCATTTGCTGCTTTCCTTTCACTGGACAGCACATCTTTTAACAGCTATTAGGGAAAGGAAAGCATCAACTCGACTATACAATTGCAGAAATTTTACGACATTTTAAAGGCAACTTATCATTTAAAAAAAAGGAATGGAAATCCACATGCTAGTTTGACTCAGCACAAACTGAATCCATGCCAGCAGGGAGCAGGAGGGGAATGAAATGAAATGAAATTTTGGGAGCTTTATCAAAAAATTCTATCAGAATTTCACCCCCAGATGGAACTCTCACACTTCCCTAGCTGGAACATGTACCATCCCTCCCACTGCATTTTGTACTGGTAATGAATGGCTCAAAGTAACAAGCAATGTAGTTCCGTAATGCAGTCTTATTTTGAACACCTCTACATCTGTGGTGGTTGTGGAAACAACCGGGGTTTCTGGGTATATAGAGCTATTACCTGCAAAAGAGAGAGAATGGGGGGGGGAGAGTTAAAATTGGTCTTTAGATCACATGAGAACAGTTTCTGGAGGAGCACCTACCACATATCTACATCCCACCCATCTTAACACCCATAGAGTTCTCATTCATTCCAGACTGTAGGACATGGAACAATGAACTTAAGCTACAGTGCACCAGGCGCAGGCTAGAAACAAGGAAGAACTTCCTGACTGTGAGAGCAGTACAACAGCGGAACCAGCTGCCAAGAGAGGTTGTGTACTCTTCCACACTAGATGCATTTAAGAAGCAATTGGACAGTTACCTGATCAGGATGGTGGAACTGGTTGTGCCCAATGGCCTTCCTGGCCCCTTCTGATCCGGCTGTTCTGTGAATCTGTGAAGAAAGATCGGACAAAGGTTTCAGGGGCAGGGCAGTTTTGGACAGCTGTAGAAATAAGATCACATAAACATCTTCCAGCATGTCTTACAACTTAGCCTTGACACTTTTTCCCCTTCTATGTTCTATGTTCCCCTACCACCAATCTGAGCTTCTGTGCCTCAGAAAACTGTACCTGTTTACTTCTATTTATGATACTACTTGGGCCATCCACTATTGGAACCCTACTCGCAGGATTTTGAAATTAACCACACAATCACAACAACCCATGTGGTGCTCCTGACTAGAGATAGACAAATACATTGTTAGATTCCAGACAGGTTTTTTTCCTAACCTTATCCTTGAGCAAATTTTCTACTGATATACGGATTTTATTTTTTAAAGTCAGCAGGAGACTCCTATGCATTTTTGTGTTCACTTCTCCCAGTATATATTTGTGTGCACACTTTATTTTAATGCTTGCATTGCTATGTGCATTTTTTGCTGATTTTGCCTATATTGATGCATTTTATGTGTTTTCACTTTTGCACATGTTTCCATAATATATGGATTTTATGTGCAGTTTCTCCTGAAGCCTTTTTATGATTCTTGTCTGCCTTTTCAGAGTGGGGAACTGTAGTGCTAAGTTCAGGAAAGCATGAATTTCAGTGTACAAATCTACTCCTGTTCACTGACTGGTTTAGTAATTTTGGAAAATTCTCACAAAAGTTCAGACAGACAAATTTCCTCACCCATGCCTGCACCAGTGTGGTTTTTTGCTGGCAGACATAGTCCCAGAATTCTGTGAATGTACTTTAATATGGCTAAAGTAAGAAACCAGGCAAGCTTCAGGAGGGAAGATAAGAAGGTGGAAAGGCTTTAGTATTTGATCTTCTCCCACCATAGTGAAAGCTGAACTAGATAAAATAGAACAGGTGGACACAATGCATGCAAAGAAGGTGAATGACTCAAGTCAGCTCTGACTGAAAATACAGCATAAAGTTGTTCAGTCTGACTAGGCGTTTTTTCTTCCATGGGAAGGGGACAGAGGAACCTCATACTGTTGGGAGGAAACCATTTTTCTGGAGTGAATTAGTCCTACAGTTGCATCTTTGTATGAACAATACAAAACATTTTTAGTGTGTGAGAAAAGATTGAAAATGCTATCTGCACACACTTTCCCACAAGATATCTGATCCATACAGGATGAGAACATTGTGAAATGAACCTCTCTAAGGTACCTGAGCTACACTGTTTCTGACTAAACATTACAAAACATAAAATAAGTCCACGGAATTGGGCGGTTTCAAGTCCATGTTTAGATTGCATTTTACATTGCCCTTTTTTACAAGTACAACATTATACAGACTAGTTACCATTTTTCCTTAAAAGTATATGCATCTCTGAAGGGTTGCAAATCATTATTGCAGAATGTTGCCTCCATCTGGCGATATCCTCATGTGTGAACATGACAAACTTTAGAATAATTGGTTTTCTAATAAACAATAGGGGTGGTAAATGTCTTATGAAATTTCTCCAGTGTTATAAAACTTTGGACATATTTTAACATTCTTTGCTTTGCTGCATCACTGAAATTTGGGGGAAATCTTGGCAAGTATGGCAAATATTCCCCAGATCCATGATATATTTAGAAGGCTGCCTCCTGTCCTTCCTGAATCTGTGACTCCTGTCTCTTGGACAGGCTTTCCAGAGACTGGTTTGTATGAACAGCTTTGCTCTTTGAAACTCAATATACTTAGAAATATTATAACATCCTTCCCCAAAAAGCTACCCTAGGACATTATCAAAATGTCTTTGAGAAGATACCAAAGACAGATGAGCTGAGCACCTTCATAAACACCAATTCATCTATTTTACATTGTGTGCAAGAGCTGGCAAATGAGAGGAGATTTGCTGACCCTTGCTTTAGCAGTCATCACCTGCAAAACCACCTCTGTTCCACCAGGCCTCTTCCAAAAAGATCTGCTGGTTTTCTGAATATCAGTTGATGCTGGTTAGGCCACCATGTGCTATTCTATGAGCAACATAGGAGAATGCTTTTTGTTTCCAGTATTCCTGCCAAATGGAGCATGGATGGGAACCCCTCATCTGCATATAGGCATGTGTTTGATCATGTGCAGGCACAAGATATTCCTATTAAGCCACCGTTGTCAACTCCCTGAGTCAACACTTCCCTTAATCAGATCGGCAAAGCCACTGAATGCTAATACACACCAGATGCAAATCCAACACAACAAAGGATAATCCTTCTGTACAGAATTGCCCAAGTGTTACCTTCTGTCAGAGCAATGCAACAAAGCCTGCTTAAATACCTGATTTATAAGTCCAGTTTAATGTTAGAACAAACAGTGCCATAAAACAGTCAGTAGTGACCACACACTAAGATGGTTTGAAAACCTTTATGAGTGCCATTGGTGTGAGAATATTCGAGAATATTATTGTGCTACACTTCAGCCAGATGTTTTTAATGCTTTTGCCTTTTAAGGTTAGGGAAAGGTTCCTTTAAAAATGTTATCCAGAACTTCAAACAAATTTTAGGGGAATGAACTAAAACACAGAGGATGATTTTATCATTAGCATCATCAGCCTCATCATCACTCAACTGCAATAACAGAATTAATAGTTGCAGCTACTTCATGTACTTCCTGGGGTCTAGAGAGGTCTGCATGTGAGCCTTAGGTATGTACATGCATGGGAGGCTCTGCATGTGGATGGTTTTCCCCTCTGGCTGCAGCAATTTGCACGTAATGGGAAAAGTGGCCTAGACCTCAAAGATTGCAGGAAGGGAGTGGCTAAAATGCCCCCCGTGAGTGTGCAAAGGAACACGTGCAAGCTGTAGGGGCCCTTGAGAGCCTGCCCAGCATTGTTCCTATGAGTTACACTAATTTTTCAAAAGACACCTGCAACACAGCCCCGTTAAAAGTACTGATGGAAATATTGAACAGTGCATTCAAGCAATGATGGAAGTTCTAAACAAAGGGAGAAAGTCTGGAGTTTTTTCAGTTTCTAACTCTAATGGTATGCTGACTCATTGTTTATATGGCACTGCCATATATGACTTTAATGCAAATATATGACATAGGTTATTATTCTTATTAAGAACTGAAAACATACGCTGTTTCTGGGGCAGATTCAGAGTTTCAGGTTCAATTGGTAAGAGGATCCCAACCAACATTTGGAAAACTGACACTCAGCAACAAATTAAGAGTTGGTTTTAAAAAATCTCGCTTCCTGCATGACAGTTCAGGATAGAGAGATTAGTAGTGTCAAATCAACTCTTCATTACTAATTGCTATGTGTGTATGTCTCTATCTGTGTTTGTGTGAAGGGGCTTCATAGGGACAATTAAACCTCTTCTCACCATGCGCTATGCTTCCAAACTAGCTTTGGGCAGCATTGTTCTTTCTAAGCCTGTGTGTATGCAAAAATTAGGAACTGCATACTATATCTTCAAAGTCACACAGACATTTATCCTCAGTGAAAGGTGCACACAGAGAATGCACAGACAGTGCCCAGAGGTGCTGTCCAGCCTATGGTGGACCCTGACATATGTGAAAATTAAGCACGTGTTTCACTTCCTCCTATAGAAATCAACAACTGGAACACTTAGGCTTGCCACTGGTGCTACAATCCCACACTTTTCATTCGTTTAAGATGCAATTCTATGGGGATGCCCAGGACCTTCTGAACTCAGAGCATTCCAGGCATTCTATGCAGGATTGAGGGAGTGACTCACCAGGACTCCTCCACCTCTGCAAAACAGCCAGATGGCTGGCTTAGGCTGCCTCAGTGCAGCATTTCGGAGAGGGAGGGAAGAATGCAGGGGCACTGCCAGGATACTTTGTGTCTTGGTGGTACCCATGTGCTCCCCTCTTCATCCCTCAGAACAGCCAATAGACTCTTTCTACAAGGATAAGCAGCTGGCCTGGTTCCTTCCATGCTGGGTGCAAGGATGGGAGGGCAATGCAAGGGAAAATGCTCAATTCTGGGGCCAGGACTCATTTCTGACCTTGTTGCTGAGAATCAGACAACTCCATGACTATCTAGACACTGTCTAGGGACCATAGGATTGTTCTGTGAACTATAACTCCTACCCTATCCCCATTTTGTGTAATGTATGTTCTTCAAACCGTAATATCCAATGAACTCTTAGATGCAGCCAACTGCATAGGAGAGGACTGGGATACCTCTGGCTACTGGCCCTATAAGGCCATACATGTTCCAAATCCATCAAAGCAGCTTTTGCCCTGGCCTGGCTCTCACTCATCTTCCAAGGGAGGGAAGTCCATAGCTCTGAGCAACAGCTGATCTGGGATAAGTGCTTCCAAAGGCTCCTTTTCCCAGAATCCTTAGCAGGGGATACTTCTCCAACCGGGTTCTGATCAGCCATAAGAGCTTCTCCCTATGGGCAGAGGGGATGGAACTAGAGAGGAAGCTTTCTTTTGAGTTTAGTCCTGCAAAGTTAAGTTCTGCTTGCCTCTGAGTAGGCATCCCTCTTACTATAACAACAATGGAATTTGCTGGAGGGTTTTATCTTTCCACTCCTGCCCATTTCTCGCTTGCCCCTAAGAACTCTCCAAAAGGGACTCTGGTTATCACATTAAAAAAGTTCCCTGTCCCTGACATACGTGATTCTTTGAGGCCCATATACAAATGGTTTAATCTTAACAGTTGTTTGGATGGCTGGAAAGCATCCAAACTATCAAGGGACAGGGTTGCTGGAGTGATGCCTCTCCAGTTAAACTTTCTCCTCTCATGAATGATTGGCTAGTGGGACTCTCCAGGTCTTTGTGCATTTGCTCAGCTGCAGTTTACTGATCTTTGGAGAGTCTCCATGGGCTCGGGCATTCCCATCCCCTGCTACGTGGAGACAGCATGGAGTCCACTTGGGTTCTTCTGCATGACAAGAATGTGCTCCACCACTGAGCCAGGGTCCTTCCCCAAAGGTTTATTCCCCTGCTTCCCCCACAGTTTCATCATTTAAGCATTACTTTCATCTGATCCTTACTATACAACCATTTGCCTGGGTCTGATATACAGCACGGCCTTTTACATATTAATATAGCCTTCTGCAAAACAGAGGCTTTTGATCACATTTACCGCGCCGCCGACTCCGCCGCTACCTGACTGCCCTGCCACGCCCCTGCACACGTGGCAGGCGTGCCCGGACGGGGTGGGGCGTCGGGCGGCCCGCGGCTACAAAGCACCAGCAGCGGCCGGGGCCGGCGGCCAAAGGGCGTCGGCCAAAGGGCGGTTTGCCGCCGTTTGGGGGGGCTGTTCGGGGGGGGGGCTAGGCTGGCCAGGGGACTTGCTCTTTTGTTGTGGCAGTCCCTTCTGTTGAACGGCCAATTTTAAATGTTTTATAATTTTAAAGTGTTTTAACTTGTTTTTATGGAGTCGTCCCTGGCCATGTTGCCGCCTGAGTTTCCTGGGGAGCACACTGGCGCCGCCATTGGTGTGGTGATGGGCAATGGACGTAATAGCGGTGGGGGCTTAACGTGTCTGCATAGAAGAAGGAGGGACAGATGGCTGACACCTGTCCCTACTTCTGGTTTTGCTCCCAGCCAGAAGGTGCCAGGGAGTCTTGTCAGTCGCCCCTCGGGCCTGACGGTGCTGTTGTTTAATGCCAGGTCGGCCAATAACAAATCTGCCCTCATCCATGACTTGATTGTGGATGAGGGGGCCGACCTGGCCTGTATAACGGAGACCTGGGCGGGAGAGGGGGGGGATGTTGCCCTCTCTCAATTGTGCCCGCCCGGGTATATGGTCCAGCACTGTTCACGGCCGGAGGGGAGGGGAGGGGGGGTCGCTTTGGTTTACCGGGCCTCCATCACTCTCACGGGACTTCCTGTCCCTTCGAGACCAGGGCTGGAGTGTCTCTACTTGGTGTTGGGCGACCGAGACAGATTGGGGATTCTGTTGGTGTACCGTGCACCCTTCTGCCCAACAGTCTCCCTGCCTGAGCTGACGGAAACGGTCTCGGACCTGGTGTTGAGGACCCCCAGGATGCTGGTCCTGGGGGACTTCAATATCCATGCCGAGGCTAGTTTGACCGGGGCGGCTCAGGACTTCATGGCTTCCATGACGGCCATGGGGCTGTCTCAACATGTCACCGGCCCGACCCATGAACGTGGACACACTCTGGACCTGGTTTTCTCGACGGGGCAGGAAGAGGGTGGTCTGAGGGTGAGGAATTTATGCTTGACTCCCCTGTCATGGTCAGATCACTTCCTAGTGAGGTTTGTGCTCGAGAGCGACATCTCCCTCTGCAAGGGTGCAGACCCGATTGTGTGGGTCCGCCCCCGGAGCCGGATGGATCCAGAAGGATTCCTGAAGGCTCTGGGGGAGTTTCCGGCTGACAAGACGGGTGCTCCTGTCGAGGCTCTGGTTGAACTGTGGAATGGGGAGATGACCAGGGCTGTAGACACGATCGCTCCTAAGCGTCCTCTCCCATCGGGCAGAGCCCGCTCTTCCCCTTGGTACACTCCAGAATTGAGGGCAATGAAGCAGGTTGGGAGACGGCTAGAGCGTAGGTGGAGGAAATCACGTGATGAATCTGACCGAACACACTTAAGAGCCCACTATCGGGCCTATGCTGTGGCGGTGAGGGCGGCGAAAAAGAGACACTTCTCCGCTTCCATTGCCTCCTCACAATGCCGTCCGGTGGAGCTCTTTCGAGTGGTGCAAGGCCTGGTTCACCCAGGGCCAAAGGAAGAGCTGATTCCACCCTCAAAGGCCCGCTGTGACGACTTTGCCGAGCATTTTAGGGAGAAAATCGCTCAGATTCGTCACGAGCTGGATTCCACTATTGATTCAGAGGTTTTAAGGGAGACACCAACGCTACCGTCTGGTCCAGAATTATTGGATGAATTTCAGTTATTGCGGCCCGATGATGTGGACAAGGTGCTTGGGCGAGTACGTCCAACCACTTGCCTTTTGGACCCTTGCCCGTCTTGGTTAATAAATGATTCCAAGCACGGGATTGGAACCTGGATCTTGGAAGTGGTTAACGCTTCTCTGAGGGAGGGTCGGGTGCCTGCTCCTTTAAAGGAGGCGGTAGTCCGACCGGTCCTGAAGAAGGCGTCACTGGATCCAGGGATGGCCGCTAACTATAGACCAGTGGCCAACATCCCGTTTCTGGGCAAGGTGTTAGAGCGAGTGGTGGCGGGACAACTCCAAGCACTCTTGGATGAAACTGATTATCTGGACCCATTTCAGTCCGGCTTCAGACCCGGGTACGGTACTGAATCTGCCTTGGTCGCCCTGTACGATGACCTGTGCAGGGAGAAGGACAGGGGGAGTGCGTCCCTGTTGGTTCTCCTGGACCTCTCAGCGGCTTTCGATACCATCGACCATGGTATCCTTCTGGATAGGCTGGCGGGATTGGGGGTCGGAGGCACCGCTTTGCGGTGGTTCCGCTCCTATCTCAACGACCGATTCCAGAAGGTGGTGTTGGGGGACTATGGCTCTGCGCCATGGCAGCTTTGCCATGGGGTACCGCAGGGTTCCATTTTGTCCCCTTTACTGTTCAATATCTACATGAAACCGCTGGGAGAGGTCATCAGGAGGTGTGGGCTGCGGACCCATCAGTATGCTGATGATACCCAGCTCTACCTCTCGTTTTCCACCAATCCAGGTGAGGCAGTGGCTGTACTGAACCGGTGCCTGGCCGAGGTAATGGGCTGGATGAGGGCCAATAAACTGAAGCTCAATCCAGACAAGACGGAGGTCCTGTTGGTTGGCGGTTCGGGCTTCGGAGAAGGTGACCTGAACCTTGTCCTGAATGGGGTTGCACTCCCTCCTAGGGACAAGGTCCGCAGCTTGGGAGTGCTCCTCGACCCGGAGCTTTCACTTGAAGCTCAGGTGACAACAGCGGCGAGGAGCGCTTTCCTCCAGCTTCGGCTGATTCATCAGCTGCGCCCCTACCTGGAGTACGACTGCCTTGCAACAGTGACTCATGCGCTGGTGACTTCCCGTCTTGACTTCTGTAACGCGCTCTACGTGGGGCTACCCTTGAAGACGGTCCGGATACTTCAATTGGTTCAGAATAGAGCTGCCAGGCTGCTGACGGGGACTGGACGTTATGTTCACATGACACCAGTTCTCCGTCAGCTTCACTGGCTCCCCATTGAAGTCCGGGCCCAATTCAAGGTGTTGGTAATGACCTATAAAGCCCTAAACGGCTTGGGTCCTGGTTACCTGAAGGAGCGCTTACATCCATATTTGCCCAGTCGCCCCCTGAGATCGGCGGGAGAGGCCCTTCTCCGGGAGCCCTCCGTGAGAGAAATTAGGAGGGTGGCTACTCGGAGAAGGGCTTTCTCAGCGGTGGCGCCTAAGTTATGGAATGCGCTCCCCAGAGAGGTCCGCCTGGCACCGTCGTTATTTGTTTTTCGGCGCCAGGCTAAGACCTTTTTATTTAAGCAACATTTTAAATGCTAAATACAATTGAATTTTATCTGGCCAGGGCGGCTTATTTTATAATGTGAGTTTTAATTAAGATTATTTTATATGGATTTTAACTTGTTTTATCTATGTTGTAAGCCGCCCCGAGGCTTCGGCGAATGGGGCGGCATAAAAATGTTTTAATAAATAAATAAATAAATAAATTTACCCCCAATACCTGTTTCCCTGACTGATAGAAATGAAAAAGTGAAAACTAGACTGATTTGAATGAGTTTATGTGATGTAAAAGGAAGGTGCAACCCCCTCTTTTTAAGGAGACAGAACATGAGAGTTTCATTTTAGCCTGAAATTTCAGGGGGAAAAAACCAATACAGCTTTGATATGCTAATTCACTGAAATGAATGAAAGCTCTATTGCTTAGGCAGCTTTGAAAGCTTCTCAACTGAAATTCATATTGGGCTTTTTAATGCAATACTCCACCACTGGGATATCTGGGAGTGGGGGAAGCAATATTATGTGTACACTTCAATAGAAAGAACAATAAATATATCGTCCTATAATGCAATGTAAAATTTTAGTACAAATTGAACAACTAGACTGCACTTAAGATGCAGATGTTCTTTTTATTGGCTAGAAGTTTAAACATCATTTTAAATATATATATATATATATAAATGGACCATTCTCAATTGCAATGTATACATACAAAGCTGGGGAAATGAGAACACATGGATCTTATTTTTCAAACTTTTCTATATGGAAAAATGGTCCTATACACAAAGCACATGCCCATAGCCACAATCACTTTCCACTTCAAATTGCCTATAAAGTTGGAAGTCTTTCCATAATTTAAAAAGTTTTGTATATAACAGAGGAGCACTTGGAAGCACAGTTATGCCTCAGATTTGCTTTTATAAGCACCTGAATTTTGGAACCAGGTCAAATTGCATCTCAATGTGCACCGTTGCAAAATGTATTGGTTTCCTTTATAAAGTGAAGTGTTGAGATTTTTTTAATGAATGCAAGAGAAAAGAAAACACAATGTACAATATGTAATTCTATGATAAACATTGTGGCCACAGAATCAAACTGTTAATTTTGTCTGATTTCCTGAGTAAAATGAATGATACTAAGTATTCCTATGACCACTTTTCTTCCATGGTTTGTCCTCCACAGACAAAAAGACCAACTTGGGGAGTAAGGTGCCGTTTGAATCTTAGACAAAAAAGGAAGCTTTAGGAGGCTGGCTATTTACCCATTGCTAAAGAAGAGGACACAGTATTTGCATAAAATGCATATACTAATTGATATAGACATATAGAACTAGTGGCAACTGTAGAAACAACGAATGTAACCTAAATAAATATTCTTACTCTCTTATCATACTAGAGAAGATTAACCACATGGATACCTGTGTATGCATACAGTCACTAGGGGAGAAATGGATTAATAGAGACTAACCTGCCTAAGAGCACACACTTCCTTAAACATTTGAGAACCTTCACTAACAGAGAATTCTCTCTGTTTTTCCTGGGCCTTCATGAAGTGAGACACACACGGGTTGGCTCCCTGCTAGCAATGCTGATTTCCAATAACCTCTAATGAACTTTAAGCTGTGCCTGCATGGACTAATAAGCATGGCAGAATAGCAAGTGTTGCGAGACCAATAAATCTGCTGGTGTATGTGCATATATGTGTATAAAGAGAGAGAGAGTCTGGATTGTCTTTTAATCCTAAACAGACTTTCTAGGTCAGTTCACGTGGTGAGCAGTCTTGCAGTTTGAGCAAGTCTGTTGTTAAGCTCCCATGTACCTCTGCTGTGATACCCCAATCCCTGTCCTGAGCATTGCATGTTCTGCCATCCAAGTTCTATCTGTTGTTGATGGGCAACGTCAAGGCCCCCGATGCTTTCCTAACTTAAGGTCCCTCATGTGAAACCAGACCCGCACTGGACCACTTGCCAAATAGAAGATGGTTCTTTATGGCTACTCCACGTCATAAAGAGAATAGGAAAGGGGGAAATGCCTATGATTATGTGACTTGTCACTGTAGAGATAATGCAGGGCTGGCCCAAGACCTTGTGGAGCCTAAAGCAGAAAATGTACATGACCTTCCTCACCTATGCCAATAAAAAAAAAAAACACAATGTATTATACAGCTGCCACGTTGCCGCTCTTCAATGGCACCTAAAAACAAGTGAGTTGGCCCAGTTCACTCTGTCTCATCATATGGCTGGCTTTGAAGCAAAGAGTCAGCCAGGTCTTCAGCTGCAGGCCTCTAAGATATTTTTATGGGGCATCTCTCATGGCATGAGACATGCTATATGTGCACCTTAAAGGAATGCAGATGCTCAGAAGCTATGGATGGAACTCCCTATTCCTGCCCCACAATCCTAGTCCATTTATTTTGTGTTTGTTTTTTTTAAAACCCAATTCACAACTTTTTTCCAAAGGTTGTTTCATTCATTACTTAATTCCCAGAGGAGGGGGAGGACAGCCAAATATCTCCAAGAAAATAAAATAATGAGAGCAAAGTGATGATTCAATTGTATGTATTAGGAGCAGGGGGGCTCAAGCATACAAAGAAACTGCCAAGACCATTTGTGTATAGCTATTTTTAAAGAAAACAATTCCACTGGATACAATTCTGTCATTCTACTGTGTGGCAGATAATATATAAAATACAGTCTTTGCAGAGGTTCAGTGATATGTACCTCCTTAGCAGCAAAGGCAAATATTCATGTATGCAAGGAAGAGCAAAGAAAGCATATGCAGAAATCTAAGCACAACCATACTGTACAAATACAGCGTTGGCTGCTATTTTTTATATCTCCATTACAAAGCATTCATTTCTGTGACATGCAATTGACGCAGAATAAATTGTGGCAAAGAACAGGATGGAAAACTTGCCTAAATACTCACATCAAAGCAGAAGTCCCTACAATGAATGATCCATTCAAAGAGTTCCTTTTATTAAATATTTCAGGGGATGGGAAAAAATCTGAAAGGAAACTTAGCTGTGTCACTTTGCAATTCTATAGAAAGTAGAGAAGGGCACTGATTTTTAAAAATTTCTTAATCATTGTTTTTTCAAGTTCACCTCTATTCAAGAAGAACTGCAAGAAGGGAAAGCAGGGACTTTGAAGTTGACAATCAACAGGACATGAGCAGGAGACTGAGAAGGTGCAGAAATCACCTGGTTGTTACTGTGAGATGCATTTTGGGTGGTCCTTAATGCATTGCCAAAAGGGGGGGGGGCAGATCTGCATAAAATTTATATTTCCTATTGTGTGTTCATGTCTTTGGACTTTAGAAATAATTATTACAGTCTGATGAAAAGTGCAGTGCACCTCACCCTATAGTGAAAGTGTATGTCCTGGTAACCTGTGTACCTGTCCTGCCCAGGTACTAGCTGTTTCTTGTCAACTGCAGGTTCCCTGCTCTCTCCTCTTCCAGTGTTTTATCTTTAAACCAGATATGTTCTTCAGAAAGAGGACATCTTGAAACAGAGGCTTGTTGTCTGGCAGACCTTCAAATGGAAGACTGTTGTCTGTAAAGTGCAACTCATAGAAACTTAATTGCTTTTCTATTTAAATTACAATAATTCTTTCTAAATATGCATCAATGTCACAAGCTGGTATCCCTGCTTCCTTCTCTGCAGATCCAAACAAAAGACCTCTAACTGAAGTCTGCATTATATTAAACTTCCCAACTAGGCTACTTTGCAAAATAAAAGACGAATACTGCAGAATGCAATAACCATCACTACTGAAGTTAGAATACTAGCTATTAGGGAAATGTGGCTTAACAAAAAAGAATTAATTGAAGACTGAACACCTCTCCTCCCTTCCCAACCAAAGAAGTTGACTCCACCTTCAGAGTGGTTCATGGTATTTGTGGGCCAATCAGCAGGAATATCTGTCAACACTCAACTGGTTTGCCCTTTTGACCTGTTGCCATATAATTGGACTAATAATGTTCAGTCTGCCCTTTCCAACTCTACTTGTCAACAGAGTTTGCCACCAGCCATGATCTAGTTCTCACTGGCCTCTTGACTGATCTTGGCTGATCTCTGGTGATCTTGTCAGCTAAGAATTCAAATCCCATCTCTTCGAGTTATGATTCAGAATTTGAGGCAACAACCTTTGGAGGCTGTATTTTAGGAGAAGGTGGCCTGGTTCATACAATCAATTCATATACATCAATTTGTTTAGTTGCAAAGTTGTGCCTGACCCACTACTTCCCCATGGACAACATTCCTCCAGGCTCTCCACCATCCCTCAGAGTCCACCCAAGCCCACACCCACAGCCCCAGTGATTCCATCTAGCCACCTCAGCCTCTCTCATTCATATACATAAATACATGTACTTTAATGCAAATGTGTCTCTTCTTTTTTGATACCTAATGGTGAACTGATACCACCATCATGAAAAGGCAACTTCTCAAACAACCATATGTGAACAGACCCTTGATGAAGGTACTTGAAAGAGGGAAATGAGCTCTTCATGGGGGAGCTCCTATGTGCCTAAATTGTTATCAAATCACAGAAGCAAAATATTTCTGATCACTCATGGAACTGGATTTGAAGATTTTTATTTTACTGTTGCACACCCTAACACTGAGTTAGATTTTTGGTTTCTGCCTAGGCAGAAAAATCTAAGAATTGCTGAGAAAGCCTAAAAGAGTGCTAAACCCAGCAGCATTTCTCAGGGAATATTAGAAATCCCTAGAAAGTGCTATCATATTTGCATTGGATGATATATCTGCAATTAACATTTGTCTTGATGAGTGAAAGCCTCCAATATTCTTAGCTTGATTTGGTCTGTTCTAATTCCGGAAGTGCTGGAAAGCTCTTAATTAACATTTTAGTCATGAACATGGCAAGCTTATTTCTTCAGAAATATTTCAATAAGCTTCAAGAAAATACACAAGATTCAACAAGTTACCAAAAGTAATACCAGGAGGATAATTTGCTTGTAAAGAAAATGGGATTCCTTGTCTTTGGAATTGACTATTGACTAGCTCTGGAACAGAATCCATGGTTTGGAGGGAGGCTCAGTAAAGCACTATTTAATGGTTCCTTCCTTTGATATTGATTATGTCCTCTAAGGTTTGTGGAGGATATAGAAACATAGAAATAGAGTGAGTCAGAAGGGGTCTCCCGGGCCATCTAGTCTGACCCCCGGATCCAGCCGGCTCTGCTCACAACATGCCCACCATGTGCACATCCAACCTATCCTTGAACACTCGCACCGATGGGGCCTCAACGACCTCTTGTGGAAGCCCATTCCACACTCTCAGGGTCCTGACTGTCAGGAAGTGCTTCCTGGCATCCAAATAACTTGTTAGAAGTACTACACAGAAACCACATCACAGCACAAAGTAACAATTTTGTCCACTCCTCTCCCAATACCCTGGACTTCTTCCAGGGGATTATGGGCAAATTGTGACTGCCATCATAGAAATCTGGTGGTTCCCATTTGATTTTCCTCCAGGTCCTGTTTTTCTCATCCCAGCCTCCTGAAGTCTAGGCACACATACCACCAAAACATTTTATTGCCATAATTGGTTCTTGCCTTTTACAGAATCAGTGAAGATCCCCCAGACCAGATTGCAACAGAGTCCCATACAAAGAGGATTTGAGGGCAGGAGACAAGCCCTGAAAGAGGACCCTATCAAGGAAGTGTTATGAGAACACTGTTCAGCATTCCAAACACAACAGAAGGCTTTCCAAGTTCTTGCTGCATTGTCTTCTACAAGTGTCTGGAAGTTACAGAGATTTAAATACAGGGATGTGGCTGCTAAAGATTAGTATTCACACTGGATCCTGGCAGGGAAACCAGCCCCAAAGAGGTTAGTAGGCCTAACTGGATATTTTGGCATGCCCTCTTGCGCTGATGGCAGACCAAAGAAGACACCTCTGAAACACCTTCTCCTGATAGCCTGATTTCAGGGGTGAAAACCAGGAACCCTGCATAAGGTTGAGACTTGCAGCTTTGGGAAAGATGCTGTATCAGTCTTTACCACTTATTTGTTTGCTAAGGAGTGGGAGGGCTGGAAGAACTGAGCATGGAGGCTTCTGATCTCTCATGGCCAGGCCTGATTCTATGGTTTCTACCTCTGAGTCAGACTGAGTGTCTGAAGCTAAAGCCCCTCCAGACTGGGAAATGGTCCTATGCCTGAGAACTTTTAGTACCTGCTTTCCTTCTTGCAGAGCTTCTAAAGCTATCCAGTAATTGGTGTTGTGGCACCACTTAAGAAGATCTGTTTTTAATTAGGCAAATTAGGCATTTTGCAATCATTTAATTGAATAACACCTTGAGACTCAGTGTTTTTCACTCACTGCTTCTGTCCCTTGCCTATTTTTGTTTTTGTGTGCGTGCAAGTATGTGTGTGCACAAGTGCACAGAGCATGTTGTCCCTATGAAACCCCCTGTATGTACTTCTGATGTCTGTAGTGCAGCCTTCCCCAACCTGGTGCTCTCCAGATGTCTTGTACTGCAACTCGCATCATTGCATCCAAGAAATATCTTCTTGTTAACAAATATATCAGGTTTACTCAAAATGAAGAACAGGAAATATGTTTACAATTTCCACACTCCCTCTAATTAATTTGTCATGAATCTTTATGTTTAACAATATCTTCAGTTCTTATAACTTTCTATCCTAGAATTTTGTATTTTCAGAAAATGGGCAATCAAGCATCTTTAGTGGTCTGGCTTCTTAGGCAAGGCATTCTATAATATAGGGTTATAGGTTTTATCATGTATTTGTTTCAAGCTTTAAAAAAAGCTTCTGTAAGGAAACACCAGCATTTGTGAGGAAAGGGTTCATTCAGAGGCAAAGGCTTTCCTGGTACTGGCGCTCCCCACTCCCAGGACAGACCCTTCTTTTACCAGGACTTTAAGAATACTCCTGTAGAAGTTCTTTTCAGCAGAGCTGAGCAGTTCCAGTTGGCAGTAGAATAAAGGAATGTGCTGGAATCTGCTGCCAGAAACACAACTGATGAAGAGGCAAAGCTTACCCTTCTGCCCCAATGTTAGTGGAGGTGGACAGTTTTGTCCTAGTGTCAATATCCTTCCTGGCTGAATCCCATAACATCTCCTTAAGTCAACAGAAACTGCTGGAGTCTACTGAAGAATGAAGGGATGGGCGTGTGTGAACTGTGAAGGGTCACCCATTGCTGCTTCTTTGCCCTCTGTGCTAGGTTCCTTGTCATGCTGAGTCCCTGTAAAATAATACCCCTATGTGACCAAGAGGCACAGAAATGAACTGACATGTTACTGACACATTTTTGAATAATGTGTGTGTGAGGGAGTGTGGTCCTCAGCTAACTCGGACATATACCAACTCTATAATGTGCACAAGAAGATTTCATGCTTTGCCTGGATGTATTTCTTTGATTTATCACTCTAGTTAAGCTGACTCCGGTTTCCTTTTGATTGTGCTATGGCCACCAGAATGTTCAAGATCAGCTCCAATCCATCTGATGTCTACTTATTTCTCACTAGGGCAGACTCAGTTTGGGAAGTGGCCAATCACTTCCTACAAGTGCGTCACAATTAGCCTCAGCACTATCATGTCCACCTCTTCTTTGGGTGCCTGAATTGCAAAGCAACAAACCACTTATGATAACCCACAATAGTGAATGAATGAAGCCAAGAAGTAGGTGGGGTGGAAACCAGAGGAAGGGCCTTCTCCGTAGTGGCACCCTGCCTTTAGAGCATGATCTTCAAAGAAGTGTGCCTAGCGCCATCCCTGACATCTTTTTGGTGCCAGGTAAAACATTTTTATTCCCTAAATATGTTAATGGTTAAGTCTATGTGCCTTATGGCTGAGCCAGTATTAAATATGTGCCCTTTGTGCCCTTTCTTCCCTGTGTGCCCTCCCACCCCTTGAGATCTGAGGCAGAGGTCCTTCTTCAGGAGCCCTCCTTGAAAAAGATTAGGAGGGTGGCTACTGGGAGGGCCTTCTCTGGGGTGGCACCCCAACTGTGGAAAATGCTCCCCAGAGAGGTTCACCTGGTGCCAACATTTTTTTTTCCGGTGCCAAGTGAAAACCTTTTTTATTACACCACTATTTTAATTACTAATTGCCTTCATCTGTGGTTTTATATTTATTGGATGCTATGCTGCTTTTACATTTTTATCTTATTTTACTGTTGTTATTGTGAACCAATGGTATACAAAAGTTTTAAATAAATAAATGTTTTATGCTTGTTTTATGGCATTTTATTAGTACACTGTTTATACCTTTTTATGATTATTTCATTAATTGCATTTATGTAAACTGCCCAGAGAGCCTGTGGGCTATGGGGTGGTGTAGAAATGTAATAAATAAGTAAAATAAATAAAGAATGTTAACATACAATGAGCATTCAGTTTCATTCTGATAAAAGGAGTGAAAGCTGGCCTTCGACCTCCCAGGTCAGCCAAGGAGTGAAATAATCATGATCTTTTGCTAGAATTTAATTGAGCTTGGCCAGAAGAAAGGCACCTGTGTTCACATAATGGTTTCAAGGAGAAAGGCCTGCAGTATAAGACAGCGCTATAATTCATTCAGCTATTGACTCCTACAATCTGTTTCAAGTTAGTTCATTACATAAATAAGATCCCAGTAGGGAGGCTTATGCATGTACATCAACCTGCAGTGTGCACATTGAAAGGCGTGTACAACATGCTCTTTGTAACTGCTAGAGAGGTTCAGGTTTGGGTCACCAAAACCTGAATCCATTTCTCAAAGTGTTACATATTTCACATTCCTTAAATCAGGGTTTTAACCTCCCTCCATGTAGAAGTGTTTTCCCCTCTTTTATTTTCATTTTTTTCTTTTTGCCTCAAATGTGGAAAACACACAGGCCTTATTTTAAAGGCATTGTTCAAGCAGCTGATGAGTGCTTTGCTCTGAACATTAAAGGAAAAGAAAGCAACTGCACATTTTCAAAATTTCCTGTCACTTTTATTAAATAATGTATGAAAGACATTGCCATGAGTTTCACATTCTGCTCCGGTGAAGGTCAAATGTAAGTCATAATGATAATATGAAAACTCAGATTGGTTACCTAATTTTGCAGATATCCAGTCAACATCAATTTTCTGAACAAAGCTGAGAATTGCTGAAGTTGAAATCACAAAAAAAAGTTTAGTTAGTTACTTACTACAGTTCTATAGCAACCAATGAGCTTAAGTGGGGGATGGTGGAGGACAGGAAGGACTGGAGGAGTGTTGTCCATGGGGTCGCAAAGGGTTGGATGTGACTTTGCAACTAGCAACAAATAGCACCCAAAAGCTGAAGCCATCTGTATAGTTCTTAACAATTAGAATCACAAATGCCAATATAATACAGTTTAAAACAGTATAAAACTGCACCAACAATAATAAAAACCAAAATTAAACTTAGCAGCATGACAGAGATTTAGAACATAGTAACAGATTTAACACTGAAGATGAAATACTAAAATGCCTAGGAAATTAAGAAGGCCTTTAGTTGGTGCCAAAAGGAGCACAATGCAAGCACCAAAGGAGCACAATGCAAGACTTTCTTGAGCGGTGGTCCTCAGGTCCCTAGACAACCTCTGGGGGACCAGTTCTGAGGCTTGAAGCAAAGCTTCAAAGTTGGAGCTGGGGATCCATGTTCTGCACCCCCTCCCTCACAGAGCCCTGCTGGCTGCTTCTCCAAGGTCAGAAACTCAACCTCAGAGAGGAGGTAAAGGGGGTGGACAGGGAGCAGTGAGATGACTGGGCCACTGGGATATGCACGGTGTTTCAAACTCCTCCACTCCCTAAAGTTCCACAGCTCCAGGGTAGATCACGGCCATCTAGGTAAGCAGGAAAAGCAGGGAGGTGAAGACGGACTCTGTTGCTTCCCTGCTCCGCACTGCATACCTGAGGATGCAGATGACAGGACTGTGCCCTTCTTAATATTGATGGTGCATTTTCCCAGTGCTTTATTCCTAGAGGAGTGCTACATCATTTCACAGCACTAGCCATCTGTCAAACTGTGTGAGAAGAGTGTTGGTAGGCTTAGAGGGCTGGGCTCACTCCTGACTATTCCAGGCCCCTCCAGGAGATATAAGGAAAGCAAGGACTTGCCATACACTTCCCAAAATTATGGTGAGAATGATGCCCCACATTTCCTAGGGACCACCTTCCAACATGCCCCTCACTTCCTGCAAGAGCAGCAGGGATGGGTGAAGGCCAACATGAATCCACTCTTTGCTGTGCAAGACTTTTAGGAAGGAAGGAACGAAGGGAGGGAGGGAGGGGAGGGGAGGGGAGGGGAGGGGAGGGGAAGAAAAATTCTTACACATTTACAGACAATGTATTAGAATTGTTTCTGAAGTTTATTAAACAAATCAAGGCAAGTAATATTTGTTCTTGTTCAGTTATAAAACAAAAATCAAATGATTATTGTGGGTTTCCATTCACACATTTGTCGATGCTATATATAAGCTACAGTTCTCCAGACTTCCCAGCTCCCAATTTCATATAAAATAGTTGTCCCTCTCTCTCTTTCTTGCCCACTCCCTTTCTGTTTTAAAACAGGTGCTTGGCCAAAAAAAAGAGGATTTTATTACCATCTGACATGTGCAGCCATATAACTCACATTTGTGATCAAAGATTGCTTACGTTATTAAAGGGAAGCAATGGAAAAATCCAGCAGGGATTATTTCAATGCCCTCCATATTTTTTTCCAATGAATAAACTAGGGTTTCAGACTGGTAGGAAAAGTGTGGATAGGGATAGAGAGTGATAAGGCATCCCACCCAGGTTAAACATGGGCTATTTCTGACATACAAATGCTGGTGAACTCAACAAAACACCTCTAAATGCAGGAAAGATCCTGGTTTAGCTGCATGGGACTGTTCCTGCATTTGCCACTTGTACTCTTAGAACTGAATTCAATGAGACTTAAGCTGCAATCCTGTACACACCCATGTTCCACGGTCCTCTGCTGTCCAATCCTCAGGAGTCTGGCACTGAGTAATCCCATTTGGGTCTTGTTCTAGCCATTCTCTGGCTCATCCTCAGCCTCTACTTTGTCACTCCTCCCCTTCCTACTACATTCACCTCTCTATGCTGAGACAGTTCCAAAGGAGCTGCGGCTAGACTGGGCTGGACTGGGCTGTTCTTCCCTCCCTAACCTGCCCATGTCAATTAGCATGTAGATATCACAGGAGTCCTCATGTACGCACCAGGACACCCTTCCCCTTGCTGAAGTTATTGGCAACGCCTCACCCATAGAAAGTTCCATCATGTCGGGCAAGCACAACCAGGAATTTTTGGGACATTCCAACACTAGAAAATCATATATCTTTTCTAATAAATGGACTCCCAAGGACCAAGTCACCATTTTGTAGAGTTGAACACTGGAATGTTATTCTGCAACAGCAAAAAGGCCTCAGCATATAATCACATTTTTACAGCTGTTTCCACAATAGGTGACCACGATGATGGGAAATCTGTTAACTAGGCAGTTCTGGGCAAAAAAGGCAGCTTAACACAGCATGATGTGCAAAGTGCAACATTTGGATATCAGTTTCCAAGGAAACAGAGCTCTGTCGAGAAGCTGATTTTAATTTTGTTCTCTATGCTACAGTGTGGTCCTTAAAGGAAAGAATATTGAACCACACAGATACTCAAAGTAAACTCAACAGCCATACATGTATTGAAAAAACAAAACAAAGATGTGGCTATTTAGCCTGGGAGTGCTGGTAAAATTCACAAGGCCCATCTGAAGAGGAATTCACATTTTAGCTTTTGCAATAAAACTGTGGCTTATGAACAGCTTCGTGTACATTGTGGTAGAGCTGGCAGCAAATGTTGCCCGATGTGAAATATGAGGCAAATGTGGTGGTTCCTTCACTGGCAAAATAGCTGTGGAATCATAAAGGAAGCCCAAAGAGTTTCAGCTGGACAACCAGCATTCCTCAAGTGAGGAGGCAGGTTGTGCTCCCTTGAACACACAATGCTTCTTAGTGTTGCCATGAGTAACACTGCCAAAATGTCTGTTTTCTTACTGGGAAATGTGAGTTTCCGTGGCCCTCTAATGCTCACCTCAGTAAGTTCAGCTCTGGCTCAGATGAATATCCAATCTACAGAGGAATCTGAGCTGTTCCATCCACCTGCCTCCAAGCCAATTTCTCCTCATTTTACCCTCCATGTACTTTTATTGCTACTCCGGAAGCAGAAAGGGAAGAATTTGTCTCTTCCCTCCCTTGATCTGATGCTGCCATAAATATACTATGTATTCCCTAATGGTTAAAGCCTGAACCAAGGA
>NW_025335409.1:16543769-16627635 GCF_004798865.1 Varanus komodoensis | reverse complement strand
GAGCTGCTGGAAGGCAGCCTATAAAAGGAAACAGAAAGCAGGCATGGAAATACTGCTTAGGCCCAGTTTTGGGTTCTGCATTCCACATTGCCTATACTTTAAAATAAGACTTTGTATTTTATTCTGCCTTACTTATTGCATAAAATCCAAAACTCAAACAGAGTGGGCTTTACCTCTGAATAAGTATGCATGGGATTGCAGCATCAGTTTAATAACTCCAATCTGATCAAACTCTTCTCTTGAGGTCTCTTTTCTGATAACCAATATATTTTAGATAATATGTCAAGCAATATTACAATATGGTAGAGTATGTTTTTATGTAAACCTTAATTTTTCAAATCATGAAGGCATATGGGCTCATTTCTATCTATCTATCTATCTATCTATCTATCTATCAATACTAATGCACACTTCCTGTTTGAGCATATTTGCACTCTGTACAAGTCTAAGAGACAGGCTTAGATACATACAAAACTGGTCTCCAGTTTTCTTCAGATTTCTCAAACAGCACAGCTCTTAATGTTAGAAAATTCAGGTGCTACTTTAATTGGTTTTCCAGGATCATGATATTTATAGACAAGTGCAAGGTGGATTTTAAGATTCAATCAATGCAGAAAATTTTAGTTCCAGAGGAAAAAATATGTTTATACAACAAAGACCTTAAGCTCATTGTTTTCTCTGCTGGATTTAGAATTTCATTCTCAGAAATTTCTGAACTGTTTCTTGTCAGGCAATGGCCAATATTCCTCTGCTGTATTTGCAGAGAATGTGCTGCAAAAGTTGGACTGAGTCTACAACCTCTGCTTATCTTCCCCATTCTGGCCTGCTTTATCAACCACTAGCTCCCTGCCACAGGCACACCATAGGATACCACCTTAGGTCTTGCATTTCTGAGGGTCAGTTTCCAAACCAGATCACTGAGTCTTTCACTTAAATATATTGATTTATGAACTTACTTCTTACTTCTTTCTTACTTATTTTACTTCTTTCCTTGCTTGCTTGTTTGCTTTTATTTATTAATATAACTCTGTTGATTAAATAGCAATAAAGTAAAAATGGAACATGAAACATTTAAAATGGAGTAAAATAAAAATTGAACATGAAACATACAGCTTTTAGATCCAAGCTCCAGCTTCCAGAGAGATCCATCCATCCATATTGCTCACATTACCAAGACTCCGGCTGGCTTACCCCACCCCCACCCCATGCCCAATGCACCCACCCCAACGTCCCCAAGCTTGCTATCACCCTCCTCACTGTAGATGTTCCTGCTTTGGCTGCACTGGGATTCACACTTGGAGAAGCAGCTAGAAGCAAATATACAGTACAAGCGGGACCTGTATGTGTGACTGTGTAAATCTTTTATAAGGTGGGAGTGGGATTTCCCAGTAAAGGCAGAGGGAGCAGCATTTTTCGTAATGTTCCCAGCTGCTTTAGTTTGCAGCCAGCTGGACCGCCATGTTATCCCTTCAAGTTGCATTGGACATGATGCTCTTGCTGCAGGGAGGAGGATGCCAGATGTGGGACTGGAGCAGATGCTTCAACCTGCCCTCAGTGCTTTATGCCCACACACAATCTTTGATGCCTACATAACAGGGTTTCTGTGTAAACACATGTAGATCAGCATTGGTGCAATCTTGAATTGTTCAGTACTGAATATTTTGCAGATGGTTTCCTCTGGCCCTGATTTCACTCATGGTTCAACCACACATTGACCTTTTCCTCAGACCTTGAGTTTACATTTGAAATAGAACAGAGCCCAAATGTTTCACAAAACATTTTATTCAGACGCCATCTTCTGAGCCGTTTCTTTTATTCACTGCACAGGGAAAAGTGGCCCAATAGGCTCCCAGTCTTCTCTGTCACTTCCTTAAAGACAGACCAACATTCCTTCCTACCCCTGCAATGCCCCAGAATGACCTAAGTACAGTGACTAGGCTGCCACTGACAAAATTCCTTGAAGCAGAAATGCTATGCTACTGACAATCCAAGAAACTGTTGGATATTTTCTCCTTCATGGAAGAAACTTGTTGAAATGATTTCCCTAACCTTTTTGCCAGCATATGAAATGCAGAATTTTGAAAGGCCATCTGCAAACAGCTGTAATTTCTAAGCTAAATTGAGGTAGCTGAGAAGTGACCTGAATGCTTTGACTCTAAAATGAAAGCTCTGTAAATCCTATTCTCCATCCCTGTGCTTACTTTTTAAATTTTAGTTTGAATGCATATGTGCCAGTCTTATTGTGCTTCTCATTTGCATAGATCTATGGCAGTTTTCATTTCTACTTGTGCTTTTTAGTCTGCATCTGATAAGCACTAGCCCATGGGATTTTGAAATCAGAATAAAAACAGAAGCCAGAGGGATTTCCCTGGATTTTGCACTATTATAATGTGCCACTAATTATAGCCTAATTGCCCATACATAATTTTAAGAGTAATGTGTAAAATGTACAAGTCAGAATAACAGCCCAAAGGGTTGTGGAGGAAACCGAAAAGCTACAAAGGGTATTTTGAACTTTAATTGACTTGCAATAGTTTGGCATATATTGATTCTTGCGGGAGCTGCCAAACACTAACATGATTCTAAGGTTAGAGTCCTATATGCAGTTTCTTTGGACTAAGTCCCTATGAACCCAGTGTGACATGGACCTTTTCATCTCCAAAGGAGGCTGTCTTATATAACTTGCCCATTGGTTACAGCACTTTGTTCAATATTTGGGGCAATAAGCTGAATAAAACAGCTATGCATTGCAGGTGAGGAGTGGGTATAGACACAAAAGATCTCTCTCACCCCAACAGTACTTGGCACGGTCACTGTTGCTCTAGAAATGACATTGATCTGACCTTTCTTCCTTTATGCCTCCTGCTGAAAACACCTACGATAACTGTCTGTAAAAGTGCTACATAATAGTAGAAATCTAAACTGAACATTTGCTGATGGGATGTGATAGAACCAAAGATAACCAAGAAACCCAGAGCATCATTTAAAAACAGACCAGAGATCATTAAAAAATCTGAAGGTCTGGCTAGACTTTAAAATAGACAGATGCAGCCTGAGTTCTTTTTGTGGAGGGAGTTGCAGAATTTCCAGTGTGGCATCAACTGTGAAACAGAGCTGGGTATCATCAACACAGTAATAAGACCGACCCTCAGAACTCCATATGAGTTCTCCAAGAAGCTCCACATAAAGATTAAAAGGTATAGGGTACAATATTGATTCCTGAGGAGCCCCATAAGGAATCAAGCAGTCATGAGGCTGACCCATGAACTCCCCCAGGGCCACCTTCTGAGAACATTCAGCCAAAGAGGACAGAAATCACCACAGGATGCTGCTCTCATGGCCCATATCACCTGAATGGCTCAACAGGCTACCATCTCTTGCACTGAATGCTGCCAAGAACTCCAACAAGCCAACAAAGACACACTTCTTATGTCCAGTTTCCAGTAAGTCATCCACCAAGGCCACCAAAGCTGTTTCTGTCTGCAAACCAGTCCTGAACCCAGATTGGAATGGATCCAAATTATCAGCTTCATCCAAGAAAAGCTAGGAACTGAGTTGCTACCACTTACTTTAAAGGGGATATAAGAAACTGACCAGTAGGATCTAGGATAATGGGTTCCAATCTTTTATATCTGCATATAACCGTTTCTTTTAGAGCAAGGTTATAACTTATAACTTAGAAGCAGACATATAACTTCTTTTAGAGCAGGGTTCCTCAACCTGGGCCACACCAGATTTGTTGGAATGCAGCTCCCAGAATTCCCAGTTATGCCATATGCTGGCTGGGAGTTATGGGAATTACAAATCTGGAGGGCACAAGCTTGGAGAAGACAGCTTTAGAAGGCCATATATATTCTTCTTTCCAAGAAGTGTTTATGAGTGCCACCAGCCTGCTGCTGGCAGAAATAACCAAGCTATCGGCCTCAATGCTTCAAGAAATTTGTCCACATCTTCAGGTTCTTAAGGAAAAATGCCTCTTCAAGGTCACTTAAATTACACAGGCTAAGTGCCCTGGAAAGAGCTTGAGTCACTGCCTTTTCCAGTAACACATTCTGAGCTCTTGGTTTCAGCTATTGTTCTTATCGGATCTCTCTCTTACCAAACATTCCAACATAATGCATCAAAGCTAGAGCAGAGCATTGCATCACGGTTTGTCCAAGTCCTGAGGCCAAGAGGATAGTGCATTAATTCATTCCCATCACAGGACTGAATCGATGAAGTTACCTTGCAATTTTAAGGTACGGACAGCATTTTCCAAGTTACACTGTACACAAGGACACAGAAAAGTGCTGTCCCTCTTCCTTTAATCAAAAGAATGTAGAACAATCCTACAGGTTAAACTGTTCTAAAATCTATTAAGAAGCTTTATCAGATGAACAACTTAGGAACTATCATGGTCAGCAGCCTGCCATTGGCCATAAACTAGGAACCAGTTGCATGGTGCAGTTTTGCTATGCACAATTTCCCCATTGATTGTGGTGGTTTTCCAAAATAAGCAGTGTTACCACTTCCAGAACAGTCATTCAATGATTCCATTTTCCAGGACATTGATCAACTGCAATCATTCATCTCTAAACAGAGGTTGAAAATGATCGCAATCCAAGTATTGCTAGCCCAAAACCTTCGGAAACAATTTTGCAGCTGTAGCTGTCTGACTAACTAGATTGAGCTCCTCTTAACAAGGGGCTTCTAAAGACAAGATTGCCAGGCTGAGGTTTATCACACTTGCATCTATTTTTAGTGGGTTATTTATTACATTTGTATTCTCACTAATGGATTTAGGATTGTAGAACACCTAAAGAATAATTGAGGTGCTAAACAGTGGCAACATAATAACCAGAGCAAAAGAAAGAACAAATAATAATAATAATATAATTTAAGGACACAATCCTATGTCTGGCCAGTTATAGGAAAATGAGAAGACTTTTAGCTGACCGAAGCTGTCTAAATAATTTGAAGGGTTAGGATTTTGGCAAGGTTCTTCTTGTATTGCAAGAACTCAGTTGCTAATTTCATTTTTCATTTAAAAAGTTTTTAAAAAGATAGCATAATGCAGAGTTGCAGAATGAATTCACTATATTATCACTCATCTTGAGAAGATGAAACTCCCTAGAGAAGACAATGATGCTGGGGAAAGCCAAAGGTAGAAGAAAAAAAATAAGTTTATGGAGACTGACTCCATAGAGGAAGCCACCCCCACTGAATTTCTCAGAGCCAAACAGTGGCGCCATGAATAGGTTCTTTTGGAGGGCTTTCATTCATAGGGATGCTATAAGTCAGAGATGACTTGATGGCACATAACAAACAACAAACATTATAGCCTTCAAATCAATGTGAGGTTCCTAAATCACTGAAGCAGTCCATATATTCCTAAAAGCTGTACATAAAGTGGAGCATAGAAGCAAAGCATGTGTGTCCCCCTCAAAAGAAGTTCTGGAAATCAGCTAAGATAACAATTGTGTGTATATTCTGTGAAAGGACATGAGAGGTGTTCACACAAGCACTGCCCATTTGGTACCCAAATGGCAGGTGCAAGTTTTCTCCTTTCATTGCAAAAGGTGTGACACAGCCATTTGCCGAAACAATATACATTCTGTGGCAGTTTCATTTACTTTTCTTTGAAACAGGGATTTCCTTTCAATGGGAGCACTGCTCAGTGAAAATCATCTAAAAATCCCCTCTATTGCTCCAATCCCACACAGATTTTGTGACCTGCCGAGGTCCAGTAATGTTTGTGATGAGAGATTGCATATTATGGCATTTTTCCTTTTCCAAGCTCCAATATTTTCAAACTTATGAGTATTCTTTCCCTGGAAGAGTCCTAAAAGAAGGAATACTTGCCAAAGTACAACAGAATGTAGCAAGTGTCCTAAATAATTCCAGGGTCTATGACTATGAATATTCAACTTCTTGTGAGCCTCTGGTTATGATAAAGTAGGTCTACCCAAAAAGAAATGGAAAAGAAAATCTCTTAACCTCACATAGAAATTATTAAATCCCAAAGAGATTGTTCAGATCAAAGTATCTTTGTGCTTCCATTTATGCTGCCACTTTTGCAATGGAAAGAAATTGCCAAGAATCCTGTAAGGCTATCCAAAATAATATATTTTAGAGTAATTCCAGCTTCTTTCTCCACTTCCCCTTTTGGTCCTTCTATTGCTCCTAATCTGTCTTCCAATGCATTACACCCAACTACGGATTTAACATTTCCAATACAAATACTTAAAGGTGTGTTTAAAATGTTTTCCAAGTAAGGACAGGAAACCCACTGTCAGGACACATACAGCCTTTTCAGCTTACTTTTAATAACTTCTAAAAATGTACTTTCTTGCAGTTACAAATGTGATAGTTTCCATATGCTTGAAAGAAACATATGTTGCTATTTAAAAACACATTTACAGAAATTTAAGATGATCTAACAATTACAATGATAAAGAATGAAAAAGTTGCTTAATGTCTCAGTCTGGGTTCTCTACACAGTTGCTGATGGGCCAAGAGTATATCCCAGTGGCACCCATGACAAATCCCAGAATCACCCAAAATAAATAAATAAATGCTTCGGCATGGAAAAAAAATATTAGCACAGTCATATGCAAAGAGATTTCAAGTTTGCAAAATTGGCGCTATCGTACATGACCAGACAAACACCTCATTCTGCTTAGCATCCTGCCTGTATCGACATTCCAGAGCTTGATTACCAGCAAGGAAGGCAGAAGGAATCCATGTACATGTAATGCATGGGTGCAGGCTGTGTGTACTTGGATCACTGAAGTAACGGCACATGCTAAGATCCACCAGAAATACACAGTCGTTCAGGACCATTTTCAGCATCATCAAAAATATGTTCCTCCTTTCATGGCTTTTGGTGACCAAAATGTTTGCATATCCAGTAAGCTCTGACCTGCCCCAACCCTATTCTTTTACAGTGCATAGCAGAGAACACAGACAAAGTCCAAGCTACCCCACAGGGAGAAGATAACTAGCAGTGCCAGCACATAGCCTGGCCACCATCCTCAGACTGACAAAACAACTCCTTTGTAATAATTTTATCTCCCTGATCTTGCAGAAGATTAAGACTGAAAAAGCCATCAAGGGTCTTTCAAGAGGCTCCAGAGAGGGGGAGGCAAGGACAATATAGGTCTTTTCCCTCCACAGCAGGTATCAGTTGAGGTGACACAACATCTTTCTTGTAGCTACCTTACTAGGAGAGAGGATTAAGAAGTGGGGCTTGGGTAGAGCTGCCCAAGTCCTTACCTTGTCCTCAGTGTGAAGGAACTTTTCTCTTGACTTTATTTACCTTGGCCAAACATTACCTGCTTGATCTCAAGACAATATAGGAAAATATAAGTTTAATATAAGTTTAACAAACAAACAAACCCAAACCACAACATTTGAAAAGAAAAAAACCCTGAAACATCATAATTTTTGAATAAAAGGCAAAAATGCATAACACTACTTATAGCTGTATCTCTGTATGTATACAAGAATATACACAACATACAACTAAACATAATTATGCATAGGCTTTAACAAAAGCATACCAAATGTCCATATAGTTATCCATGTGTAAGTTATACCTAAAACTCACTCATTCAAAAATCAAAAGTGTCATCAGTTCCTCCCCCCATTGTGTTATTGCAGGTGGCTGTTTATCCTTCTATTGTACTAACATTTATATCTTTGTTGCCAAAAGGGTGCAGCAAATCAATTCACATTGGCCTTGCATTAAATTTCAACTGAGGGGTACATAATTCAAAAAATATCTTGGTGCTTACCACAATTCTGAGGCAACTTAAGTGTTTCTTTAGAATGAATTCCAGAGAACCCTGAGGTTCCTTTAACATTTTCCAGGTTATTTTAAAGGCACAATTCAAAGCTGGGAATTGTGGGCCTTTTTCTGTCTAAACTTGCTTAGAATTGCACCCCTAGAAATTTAGTACTGGTAGACAAAATTCTGTAAAGAGGGGCTCTCTGTCTGTATGGATCTTCCTGTCAAGTGTCCAGTCACAAATGAGTGTTTTAAGTCATATTCCCTATTCATGTGCTATTTCATACAGCTATTGCCTGAACTGAAATCTCCCTAGAATCCTCTGCAACAGTACTCCTCCCTCACACACACACACTGAGGGCAACATGAGCTTTGTAGAAAAAATCAGAGGACCTCACAAAGCTTGAATTTTGCAGTTTTGCATATTCCTGCTCAAAAACTGAACAGACTTTTTTTTTGGTTAGAAAATCACTCAGCTTATTACTGAGTTAATTCAATTAATCTGAGGTGGGGCAGAATTTGCCCACTTTTTAATTGATGGGAAATTGTTTCTTGAATTATGGATTCTAGGTGACCCAATTAATAGATTCTGGTAATATGAAACTGTTGAGGCACCATCCCAAAGTCATTTTCTTGAAATGACCTTGTTCTTTGACAATGACAGCCTCACATTTTGTATTACTGTTGGAGTTAAGTTCCTGAATTGAAGTTGCCATTCTGGTTTAATGCATTTCCCCCACCATTCTGTCTGATAAAATGTACTCTGCCATTGTCTGAGCAATATTTATCCACCCCTTCCCTGGGTAGCATTAAATAGGGATGAGCACTCCCTAGCAACAGTGATACATGCTCTGGTAACTTCCCGCTTGGATTACTGAAATGTGCTGTACATGGGGCTGCCCTTGAAAATGGTCCAGATACTCCAGCTGGTACAGAACAGAGCTGCCAGGCTGCTGACAGGGACCAGCCGTTACTCTCACATAACGCCGGTCCTCTATCAGTTCCACCGGGTCCCAGTTGAAATCTGGGCCCAATTCAAGGTGCTGGTTTTAACCTATAAAGCCCTGAATGGCTTGAGACCAGGATACATGAAGGAGCATCTCTTCCCTTACATGCCCTCACACCCCTTAAGATCTTCGGGAGAGGTTTTGCTCCAGGTGGTCTCTTTAAAGGAGATAAAAAGAACAACTACCTGCAGCAGGGCCTTCTCTGTGGTGGTGCCCATGTTATGGAATGTGCTCCCTGGAGAGGTGTGCCTGGCACCGAGCCTTTATTCTTTTTGGCACCAGGTTAAAACCTTTTTATTTAATGGCTATTTTAAAAATCAATTTTATCATTAACAGTCGCTTTTTTGTTTTTGTTTTGGTTTTTATATATTTTTACTGTTACTGTTTTATTGTTTTAATTCTATGTTGTACACTGTCCTGAGATGCCGAGGCATGAGGAGACGGCATATATTAGGTATAAATAAATAAATAAATACATGCTGAGGATCAAGCCACTTATGCTGGGCCAGCAACACTCTACCAGCTGTAACACTCTTGAATTGAAAGCTATCCTCAAAACTGTGTGCAGGCCATCTGGAAACATCTACAATCCAGAAAAACAGTAGATAGAAATTCAAACATAAATTTTCATCTGTATCCTTACATTTCAGGCAACTGTTCCTTGGATTTATGTGGGCAAGCCCTTCACTTGAATTTGAAAAAAAATGAGCAGTTTTCACATATTTGTATTTTAATAAATATACTTGGGGTTTTTTTTAACTTCTCAGGTGAGTGAGTGGAGAAGCATTTATGCATAAAGACAGATCTACAGATCAAGCTTCCATGATTCCTGTGTAGAAGGTTTGAGATAGTAAGACTGACAGAAAAGACTCTCTAAAGTTGCCTTCTCCAGTCTGGTGTTCTCTAGATATGTTAGACTCCAGATCCCATCAGCCCCTGCTAGTCAGGGTTGTGGTGAAAAGTATCTGGAAGGCATCAGGTCAAAGAAGACCATTCTAACTCATTCTCTTCTGGAAGTCTACCTGATGGAAGGTCCATCAATGTGAAGGACAGGAACCGCAAGAGCCTCATCTTCTAGAGCTCCACAGATCTGGCTTGCCCCCTAACCTCCCTTTGCATGTCCTCCCTCCAAAAGACCAGGGTATTCCTGGGACCTCATGCATTTTCCAGTGGGAAATTGAAAGTACAGAATTTTATTTTTTAATTCGCTCTTGAGATGGAGTAAGAAGCACAAGGAACTAGCACCAAATCAATTTCCTTTTCCATCTTAGGCTGACACTTGTTATTCAGGCTCATTTGAGCTCAACAGAATCCCTGCCCAATTTTGCTCTGATGACCAGAAGATGTGTTGGATTATTATTTTTTCACATGGACTTACATCTTTAAGAGAATTTGCACACTTTCTTCCAAAAACCCAAGGAAATACACATAAACTGCTCTTTTTGGGCACATTTACACAATTTGCACAACTTGGAAGCTTCAGAGTATATGGTTCTAATGTGATTTGTACACATTGCACTAGAAGAGCATAGTTCATGGCTTCTAATTTCTGCAAATAGAGCAATAACATGATCTGCATAAAATATCAACAGTGTTCAAAGAACAAAAAAGCACAACCACAAACCAGCTTAACTTGCAAAGCAGTGAATCAGTGTTAATATGGGGCTCACACCCTGTAGTCTGGGGTGTGGGCAAATTGTGAAAATCCATCTAATGTTCATCCCCGATGTGATTCCTCACAGATCCCTATTCCATCTTAGCATTACCTCTGTTTTTCTTTAAAAAACTGGGGGAATAATAATGCAATGCAATAAATGGAAGCAAACTTTTTCAATGTGATTTTGTTCTTTTGTCTGTGAACTTGGATCTGGATCTCAAATACCTCTGTGTTTATGAAGGGTTAGAAGCCAGCTCATTCAGCCAACATAAAAGGAGGGTTTGCTGGCACATACTTCTGAACTTGGGCAAACATTTCAGGACATGAGTGTCTAGGGAAGGGTCAGTTCAGGTCAAGAACTGACCTACTCATGAGTTCAAGACCCTTGAGTTGTTCATTTAGTAAAAATGACCACCAGCCACAAAAAAGTATTCTTGATCTCTACTAGCCAAACAGAGGCACACAGATTATTTTCTGGCTGACCCATCAACGCAGAATAACTTTTCTCAATAAACTGCAGGGAATGTTTCTTTCTGCTAAGGACCACATTTTGTGGGAGCTAATCTGGCAGGGACTGCATGCCAGCCCTGGGTGGATTGGAGCCAAAGGTGCATCGAGCCACCCCTTCCCGTTGTCTCAAACATATTCCCTGACACTCCTTTTAATTAGTTATTTATTTAATTAAAAGTTTGTTCATTGTTCACTCATCCATGCTGGCTCTCTGAATTGTTTGTACTCAAAAAAACATAATATATCAAAACAATTTTCCAATCAATAAAACATTCCAATTAAACAATAAGTAAAACTAAACAAAACAATTTACAACATAGTTAAATAGATTAATAAATATAAAATCTCCAAAAAACAATAAAAACAAGAAGCAAAACAGAAAATATATCAAAGCAAAGACTTGATGTATATAGTAATAACATATTGCTGAACCTTTAAAATGCTGAGTGAAGAAAAATATTTTCGCCTGTCACTGGAACATATACAGTGTCAGTCCCAGATGTACTTCTTTGGGGAGTGAATTCCATAAATGAGGCACCACTACCAAAAAGGGCCCTGCCTTAGTAGCCACCCTCTTCACATCCTTTAAAGACAGCTCCCAGACAAGGACCTCCAAAGATGATCTTAAGGTACAAGTAGGTACTTATGGATGGAGATGTTCCTTCAGACAATTTTCTCCCTTCTCCTTCCCTCCTCTCCAAACTGAATTCTGGGGGAGGGATGTATCAGGTTTCTCAGAGGTCTAAACTGATTCTTTGCAAATGACTTTTGACAATTAAACCTTGGACTTATTGGGAAGCTTCAATTCATCTTTAAAGCTTCAGATCAACTTGAAAGCTGTCAATAATGCTCATAGTTCCAAAGTGCATCAGAGGAATGAACATTTAACAAATTAAAAGAAAGGAAAAGAAAGAAATGGAATCCTTCTCTGTCTGTACAGTATGAGATGGTTAACTGAAACTTTCATGCTGTTTCATTTTCGTCAAGCTTATGGGGGAACTACATGTGCAAACATGGCTCCTAGCCTAATTCAGGAGCTGGAGTAGCAAATAAAGGTAAAGGTAAAGGTTTCCCCTTGACATCAAAGTCCAGTCATGCCTGACTCTTGGGGGCGGTGCTCATCTCTGTTTCCTAGCCGAGGGAGCCAGCGTTTGTCCACAGACAGTCTCCGTGGTCATGTGGCCAGCATGACTAAACACCAAGGTGCACGGAATGCTGCTACCTTCCCACCGAAGTGGTTCCTTTTCATCTACTTGCATTTGCATGCTTTCGAACTGCAAGGTTGGCAGGAGCTGGGACGGAGCACTGGAACTCATTCCATTGTGCAGACTCGAACCGGCAACCTGTTGATCAACCAGCCCAGCAGCTCAGTCGTTGAGAGAGTCTGGAAGGAGACTGAGACTCCTCCCAATAGCAGGTCAGTGCTACCACTGATTATCTGACTCTGGTGTAGTCATCATTCTTGTCAGTGCTTGCGGATTGCTGGGGCCTTCCCCAGTCTGGTGTCTTCTGGGTGTTCTGAAAGGCAACTGCCTGCAGCTCCAACCAGCATGGCCATTGATCAAGAATGCTGGGAGCTGTAATTCAAAATATCTGGTGGGCACCAGGTTGAGGAGGGCTGGTCATTGAAGCCAACAGGACTTCCAGATACCTGTTTAGTTAAAAGTACATTACACAAAGTTCAAGGTGATTGTCATTCAGAACAGCTAGGCCTAATCCCTCCTATGGCAGTAAATCTCCATTTGGGCTTTATCGATTTAGACTGCAGGTGGAAGCTCACATGATTCAGATTTGATGGAAAAAGTCCTCTACACAAATAAAGTTCCCTTTCCCATGACATCATGTGTCTTGGTGGAAGAATTTTTTTGGAAGGAAGAACATTCACACATGTTAACCTCCACCTGCAATCCAGATTAATAAAGGTCAAAGGCAGGTTTACCACCTCAGAAGGAAGCTGGTCTATATTTCCGGATTTTCCCCAGAGAGGTCCGCCTGGCGCCGTCGTTATTTGTGTTTTGGCGCCAGGTGAAGACCTTTTTATTTAAACGTCATTGTTTAAATAAAAGTATTGTTATTTTTATATTGTATTGTATTGTATTGTATTGTATTGTATTGTATTGTATTGTGTTGTGTTGTGTTGTAAGCCGCCCCGAGGCTTTGGCAAGGGGCGGCATAGAAACGTTCTAATAATAATAATAATAATAATAATAATAATAATAATTTTTTTTTCATGGATATAGGTAGGTATTTCCTTTCTTATTTGTCTCCTAACAGCATAAGTCTCGAGTGAAATTTTAATTTGAAATGGCCATGGGATCCTAGCCCATCCTTTCTATCAGCTTTCTTATTGCTTCCAGCTCCCCTCAGCACACACACAAAGCAACATGGCCTGTAATGAAAATCCCAGAAGCTTTTTGAAGCCCCCACACTGGGGTTTTCCTTTGTCCCAGAAGAGTTCTCTCTGCAGGTTCACTCTCAGCCCTAACTTTGCCCTACCCAGACCCCTGATGAACTGCAACACAGTGTCTGAACTGTCAGATTTCTGATCAGGATTGCAAGGCTGCTGTGGCATGGAATCACCCTACAATGGCAGTGGGGAGGACATCTCAGTGAACAATAAGCCCAACTAAAAACTGAAGTTTGATTTCAGTTGTAATTATAACAGTTCTAATAGTAACATGTAATTCAGACCAGTTGCAATTACGTTGTTTTATTCCCTCATATGAAGATGTCTCATGTTGTATCAGGTCATTGGTCTATCTAGCCCATCTAATATTTAGTCAGAGGGTCTCAGGAAAAGAGTGGGAACAAGTTTTGGCAATGCTCACAGGTACTTCTGAATGCTCCCTTGACAGTGACAGTGAATTCCATAGTTTAAGTATATGATTTATGGAGAAGTACTTCCTTTTATCTGTCCTACACTCTACAGCAATCAGCTTCATGAGATGACTCTGGGTTCAAGTGTTATAGGAGACCACATATTGATCCCTCTTAAGAGCAAAAACAGGAGAAAGAGGATTCCAGGGAGAAATCTACAAGCTTTTTGCTCTTTTTTGCTTAGTCCTAAGTGATATTTTTCCCAAAGATAAGCAGAAGATAATTAGGACAAGAATCCTAACTCATATTAGTGAGATATTTGAATAACCTTGGACTCTTCACTTCCCCTGAAGCATTTAACTAAGCTTGAACTGAAGCTTGTTGTGAAATATGTATGGAAAAGAACTGGATGTTGATAGAGTCAACTAAAGGGAGGACACTACAGTAAATGGACACCTGTTGAATTTCATTCCAGATGTCCATTCCAGGGTGGCAGGGAAACCAGGTGTCTTTTCTGTTTTAAAGCTGGTAATGTGGATATAAAACGCAGATTAAATCTACATAATTCCCATCTCTTTGAATTTGGAAGTTCTTCACACTCAAAAGAGCTTTTTTATTTAATTTATGCTGCTATTAATTGTGTGAGGCCTGGCAAAGAACTGAATGAGGTGTGGATCTAGGCACTGTGATGAAGGGCATTTCAACAGCATTTGAACTCCAACAAAGAGCACCCCTTAATGTGGATTCATATTGGCCAAAGTATATATTTTTGTAGGACTGATATTGGAAAAATAAGGAAGTCAGTTTCAGCAAATGTTTTCATTTCTGCATCTGTTTGGCATCCATTGCTTATTACCTTCTCTGTCCCGTCAGACTTATCTCAGTGAAGCATCTAGGAAAATACCATGCAAATAGCTCAAACATATTTCAATCCCCAAATGAATATTTGGAAGAAAAATATATCAATAACATTCAGGTTTTGCTCACTAAGCGTCTTCTTTATGAATGGTTGCTTTAAGGTGGAGAACCAAAAAAGCAACAATGATTTTCAGTGGACATGAGCAGAGGAATCCATAAGATAGCGTGCCATTTTGTGAGGGATCTAACTTCATCCACATGTTCTGCTAGCAGTGCAGTCATTGCCAGAAGCTGCATCCCAAGCACAAGGATGGGTGATGGAGAGTCAGGTGGCTATGTTTATCCATCAGGCACTGAATAGGTCTCTAATAAACCACGCTCCACGTTGTTCTGCCATATTAGATAGGAAATAACTGTACCAGCAGACTGCTATACTAAAACCCACAGTAAGTGTCTTTTTCCATCATCCCTCAAATGTAAATAAGAGCTGGTGGAGGGAAACAAACAAGCAAGCAACAAAGCAGAATGACCTAACTGATTTTAACTCTATTTGGTAGGCTGGGTGAAAGAAGTCAGAGGTAAGTGTCAGAGCAAACATTTCCTTTCGAGCACTCTTTAAAAAACTTTTGAACATCATAGATGATGATAAACTGGCATATTCAGAATTGCCCAGCACACCCAGTTTTCAAGAGTGCTATTGCCAGGAGTGGAATTCTTGAAATATCATTTTCAGACTGTAGGTCTGAGGATGCGAATTATCCCCCATTCACTTTTCTCTGCCCCTTCTAGTAAAACCAAGAAAAGCAGGGTGGCAATCTATCTTGGCAAGCTTGCATCACCTGCCACCCCATTCCCACAATGACATCATCAACAGCACACCAAACCTACAAATCCCTGAACCAGGGGGACATCGCTGCAATGAATCTAGGAGACCTGCACTAATTGAATGATGGCTGAGTAATGAATATGGTGATTTTTCCCAAGATTAACTACTTCCCCTCTATCTGTTAGACCACAACTACGCCTTTGTGCAATGTGAACATAAATTTGAAGAAAGTTAGGAAAGGGGTTTTTCAGAAGTGCAGCATATTGAAGGGAAAATATGACCAATTTTGCCCATCTTCTTTGCACTGTGTTAGAGGGAGGGAGAGAGGGAGGGAGGGAGGAAGTTTCTTTCTTCTCCCATTGCAAGGATACAATGAATGTCTAGTTCAATGTTTACAAGGTTCCATATGAGAAAGGTGTATAGATTTGCCACCATCCTCCCCTCCTGCACTATGAAGACAGCTGCATTGCATATACATGACAGATACTGAAGGCTCTGAAGTCTTCCAAGAATGTGTAAGTGAGAGACCCCCAGTCTGTAGGGGAGCTGTCATCATGGGAGGCATCTCCAGACCACCTGTCAGCACCACTACCTTGCCCTGGCCCTCCAAGTAAGTTTTGCTCCTTGGGGACAGGAGCACAGAGAGAAACAGGGCCTGCTTCAGCAACCCAGCTAAACATCCACCCATCCTCAAGGACTTTTCCACTTCTGCTGGGCTGCTTGGGGGTTGTGATTTGCTTTTGGGCCAAGCAGCCTCCTGCTCATCCACCTTTCTCCCATTCAACATCTTGACTGCTATGGGGGGAGAAAAAGGGGGGTGCTGCCTCATATCAGGTGAGGAGTTGTTAAAGCACACTTCCAGTGCATTTAACTTGGCTATTCTAAATTATATTCTATGCATGCACAGAGGTAATTTACATCTGAGTACCAGATGGTAAGCACACATCATCACCTTCATATCCTGTTTGTGAACTTCCAGAGGCATTTGGCTGGCCCCTATTGAAAACAGAATGTTGGACTGAATGGACCTTTGGTCCAATTCAGTGAGGCAAACCCTATGTTCCTAATATTCAACAAATTCCTCATCTGTTACCTATCCATGAAGATATACAATGTTTTTATAACTTTAGATGAGTTCTTCTTGGCTAGGCAAAAAGATATCAAAGTAATGCCTGCCAGAACACCAGCTGTGTTGCCTAGCACCTCTAGATCTGATCTCACCCATGCTTCTTGCCTTCATGCTCTCAGCTTTATACTGAGTATCTTTTAATCTCTTCTTCACGCAAGGAAAAGTTTGTTTCTTTGTTTGTTTTCCATTATCTCAGTCCTAACACAGTTCAGGTTGTGCTCTGATTGGATCCAAATTCTCTGATTGCATCCAAGTTTTTTTCTGGCACTTTCATTTTGCTACTAGCTCAAATCCAAGAAATGTTTGTGAACTAATTTGCTATCAGTTTTCATCTCATGAGCAAAAGAGTTCCTTCAATCTGGAAAAGAGGAATTGACAGCTCAAGCAACTTACTCTCCTTGGTCTTCTTGGCTAAATCAATTAATTATGGGGTTATTACAGCATGACTACTTAACATCATTGCTGTTTCATTTGTTTTATATCTATTTCAACAGAGCAGCTTAGTTCTATTTTAGGGGTGTTTGGTGGTTCCCATATTCCAAGTTGTATTTTGGAAGTGAATGAAATTAAGGATGGGCATGTGAGGAGATATTGGTAGTCTGACAAAAATTCTTTTGGTTTGAAATTGCTCAAGCATTCTTACAGAGGAAAACACTCCAAATTTACTTTTTTGGGTTCAACAGTGTCCAGTGAAAGCCTAAAAATGTGACAGCCCATCCCTCATGAGATAAATCAGTCAGCATATTAAAACTCATTTCATTTCATTAGAATTCCTTTGCTGTTTAACCCTGAGATGGTAACTCCATGCTCCCCTTGAATTTCACTTTAGATGACATTTCAGCGGCAACTTTCGGTGGTGCTTTTCCAGGTTTGGAAAGTGTCTCTTAAACTTTACCCTCTTTGTTAGGAGGCTTTTGAAAACCCATTACAGTAAAATCCCTATGTAGTTAACACAAATTAAAATCACATTTAAAATATCAATTTGAAAATAAAAAATTTACAAGCAATACAAATTTCACTTACATTACAAATAATCTCCATAGATCTCTAGATGGTGTTGGACTACAACTGCCATCAGCCTTTGCCAAAATATTGATGATAGATGTTGCAGTCTAAGAACATCTGGAGGGCAATATGCTTGTATACTGTTATACTCAGTTACCTGCAAATCTAAATTAGCATTACTGAAAATAATATAAATGAACAGCTAGGAAAGGGGCACCTCTAACCAAGAAGTGTGTTGGCTGTGGGACATTTGCAGCAGGCATGCTTACCCAGAGCACCAGGACCAAGGGTTGGAGGTGGGTAGAAAACACACCAAGATATAGTACACCCAGAGGCAAAGCCTGGAACAGAAAGGGTCAGATCCTGACACAGCAGGTCCAGAGAAAAAGGCAGAGTCGGGAACGGGCAGGAAGCGAGATGTGATGGATGACATTTCAGAACTGGAGGGGGCTACCAAAACAGGAGCACCACTAGCTTCCACAAAAAGTTATATCACTCTGGCAAAACTGGAAAGCCTTTTATACAGCTCTCTGTGGCTCCCAGCTAGTCTGCATGGTTTCCCTGGATCTTATTGTGCAAGCACTAACACATCCGATGTCAATTCCTCAAGTACTTGCACGATCAGGTCACCTTCCATGTCAGGCCAGCAGGAGGAGCTCCATTGTTCTTCAGATGCAAATAGGTCTGATGGCTTAATGAAGAGTACCAGATTTTTATCCAGTCTTCCAATGCTCAATCTTTTGTGGTTGGACTGCACAGCCTTCTGTATTTGTTTACTGTATACCTATTCTAAAGCCAACTCAACTACAAGTTTTCTCCCATGACTTACACAAACCCATAGCCATCTTTCTGTCTTACTTCCAAGAACATTGCCTCTGAACAGTGTAATCTCCTTGTGCTGATGCAGCACTTGGGATGCAAAAAGTCTCCCAATCAATCTGCCTCAAAGAAGAAGTGGATTCATAAAAGATGACTATGTTGTGGTGGGAAGGAAGTGGGCCAATATTTTTAGAGAACTTAAGATCAATAACTGAACAATTTGAGATGATATCATTGCATGCCATGGTGGAGTCTTCTTTTTAAGTGAGCAAACTGATGTCAATAATGGTCTGACACTGGGCAAATTATTTCCCTAGCTGCTTCCTCCAATAATTAAAAAAAAGTCTTTGTCTGGATACCTTCCCAGTCCGATGTTAATAGACAATCTGAACTCTACAAGAGGCTGTGCTTAATAAATAACTGGTATCTGGAAGATCTGACAGCACATGTGAGCATTATCATGATTTTAGGTTAATAGGCTGGGTGAGTTAGCAGCAGATGTTCTCAGATTAGAATTCAACTTTCCTACATTTCTTTTAAATCCCTTATTCTCCAATGAGTCATTGGCATGCAAAGTCTCTTGCAGCCTACCCTGCCTGAGGTTAACAAGACCCTCTTAAGCACATACCAATTCAGAATCTCTAGTTGTTCTTTTTGTCTGACAGTGGATATGAGGATATCAGGAGCTGCCTTTGGTACACTAGACTTCCAGGCTAGACTGGAAGTGGACCTTGAATCTCAAGTTTGGTACCTGATGTTGTTGACAGGTGTTAAAGTCAAAGATCCTGCAAAACCCATGAGTTCCTACCTTCTTTCCACAGAGGCTGCTTTTATATAAATGAGAACAGTATAAGGAGTTATTCCATAGGATCACTTATTTTACCTTTCATAACTGAAGATATGCATAGCCAGCAACAAAATCAGGACTCAGGGTGGAAGTTCTCATTACAGGAAATATGGGCCTGCTGCCAAAAATGAGTTTTCCTTTTCCATTACAGCTGGAAGGAAGATTCAGATGATCATAAGCTGTTCCGGTGGGACTTGGCCTTACAATGCTCAGGCTGCAGAGAATTGGTTGTGTTTGTTGCAGCAGAAAAAAATGTGTGTCATCTTAGAAGTTTTATTGGGCTTTTCCCAGACTGAGATGACCAAAGTGAAGGGCAAGGAGGCTTTGTTTTTGCCAATTTATCATCTACAAGAAGCCTTGCTTTACAAGTATTAACTGTTTCTGCTACCCCAGCTGTGCTGAAAGATCATTACTTGCTGCTAAGCTGAGCTGTTTTGGTCTTCCACAAGTGCTTTTCTCATTCCAAACAAGTGAGTTTGTGGGCACTGGATGCTTACTAATAGCTAAAGCTAAAGCATCTACTAATTAGAGAAAATGTTGTTGATAGCATACACCAGGATTGCCTGACAACAAACAAGGCAGCTCAGAGACTCTTTTGAGCCAAGAGTTTGCCCAGAAAAGGGAGAAATACCCGCTTTTTGGAAAAAGTGCTGAGTGGTGCATGTATATCAATATTAGTCCCACAAGGACCAGCTCCCTGGGCACAAATAAATTGGAGCTCAGGAGGGGAGAACTACTAATCTGAGCTAACCAGCATGAATGAGATAAGAATTATGAACGATGGCTAGACTTCTTGTGGAGAAAAGGTCAGGCATCCAAAATTTACCCTTAAAGAGATTATTTTATTCATTCATCCATCCATTCACATATTTATATGCCACCTATAACTGCCAAAGGCCTTCCTAGGCAGCTTACAAGTAACAACGTATCAAAACCTATTAGAACAATTAAAAGAGTAAAACATCATTAGATTAGGCAAAATGACCCAGCAAGAATGACTACAATTGCCCTGAGACACCTGTAAACTAATCCAACAGTAGCAGCCAGCAAACACAGACAAAGGATTCATTTTTGATCCATGGAAAATGCACATGGTCAAGTAGCAGAGAAAAATACGTAAGAACATAAATAATCAAGAGAGCCCCCCTCTTAAGGAAATAGAAAGGATGGCAATTAGGGGAAGGGCCTTTTCAGTTGTGGCACCCCAGTCGTGGAATCAGTTCTCCAAATAGGTATGCCTGGCACCTATTCGCTATTATTTTGGCTTCAGGCAAAACCTTTTTTATTTATCCAATATTTTAATACTTACATTATTTTAATTCTTTTAAAATCAGTTTAATTTCTGAGTTTATGTTGCATTTATTGTTCTGCTGCTGTACCTTTGGACTAAGCTGAATGTGGTTGTTACAGGCCTGCTGTTGTTTTTATATTATGTATATTTAATTTTAATGTTACTGGTTTTATCTGGTATTTTATTTTGTGCTGTTGGATTTTTGACTCTGGGAACTTCCCAGAGAGCTCTTTTGGTTTATGGCTTCTGGGAGGCATAGCAAACACACAAATAAATAAATGACATAAGTCTGGGAAACAAGGGGCACCTTTCCATTCCCATAGAAGTAAGTGAAGGGGAAATGTATAGGAACCAGCCAGGGACTTAGAAATGGAAGTGGACAAGCTTTGAACACCCTGGAACAGGGATGATCTGCATCCTTTCTGCTTATTTATTCATTTATTTATTTAAAGCTTTTATAGACCATCCATGTACTGGTGTTTCAGGATGGTTTACAACAAGCAACAGATAAAATGGCACTACATTCAGTAATTCAATAATATAAAACCACATTAAAACTGATTAAACATTAAAATAATGGGGAAATAAAAAGGGTTTTGCCTGGCATCAGATAGAAAGATGCATTGGCACTAGGTGAACCATCATTGGGGTACACCACAGAGAAGGTCCTCCTCCGGGTAGCCACCCTCCTAATCTCTTTCAAGGAGGGCTCCCAAAGAAGGATCTCCACCTCAGATCTCAAGGGACAGGAGGGCTTATACAGAAGGAGGCGCTCCTTCAGGTAGCCAGGACCCAAGGCAATTAGGGATTTATCACTGGCACTTTAAATTAACCCCAGACATTTTGCAAAATGGCTGCTGCTGAAAGTTTACTGAGCAGAAAAACCAACATACTTGGACCCCTTCTCTCATTTTCTCTGTTATCCTCTATTTATAAGACTGTTAGGTAAGAGGCTCTTTATCTCTTTATAAATATAGAGTAAAATTGGGATGAAATAGGAATATTTACTATCTGGAAAACCTTGGCCTAAGAGTTTTGTCCCTGTATTTTCTTCTGAATAAATTTCTGAGTGTTGTGTGTCTCTGTGAACGCAAGACTAGGGTATGTTCTTTCTGGCAGCATATGTGAAATCCTAGGAACAGTTCCCAGACCTTTTGAGAGAGTCCGTTGGGTGATAGCATCCTTTTGAAGTGCAATTGTTCCTAAAATCACCTGACATAGCACCTGTCTGGAACTGCTGCTCTTTTTTAGATAACGGATTATTCTGCTGGAAAGTGACCATTATCACTTAAAACTCAAATGACAACTTTGACTTGTTATTGCTGCATGATGAGTTAGCTTTTCTTTTTCATCTGCTCATTTTACAACCTCTTGTCTGCCAGTTGTCAAGACAATCCTCAGTCAAACTATGCTCTGGGGGACGGTTTAAGAGAAGATTAGAGTCAATGCCAGGAAGATGGTGATCACCAGAAAAACCAATAAACACCCAGGGATTACTCCCAGCCTACAGAATGGCGTCTGTGAAGTACAGAAAAGCAAATCAAAATCACACGGTATTTTAAAGAGCTGGAAGGGAAGAAGAATGAGAATTGGATGTGCAAGTTAGTGCAGAATAGTTTGCTTCCTATAATGTTTATATTGGACTGGTCAGTAAATCTTAAAGGGACAACACAAGAGCTGTGGTTTTCAAGATCCTTGAGGAAACTGGCCCTTGTAAGAGATACATCTGCTATACAGGAAGTACAGCAAGTCAATAAGGCTGAGCCAACGGATAAAGTGAAGCCAATACCTGCACTTATGCAGAGGCAGATTTCTGAGAGCATTGATAATGGCTGGGTTCACCATGACAAGCAACCCTGCGTGGTTGCCATAGTTTGCAGTTTTGTTTTGTTTTTCCCCTTGATGTAGCTGGCAGAAGATCAAGCTCATGGTAGTAACTCTCCTCCCTCCTGCCATTTCCTTTCCTCTCAGTCCTCAGGAAGTATCCCAGGAAACACTGTGGTAAGGAAGGAGGCTCCTCTCCTTCAGGGCCATGATCACTAGCTGAGTTTGGTTCATCAGAGCTGCCAAACCATATCTGGTTCACAAAGAGAGCTTGTGCCCTGCAACACAGCAGGAAGAATGAGGGAGCTGATGAGCCCTTGCCTTCTGCTCCGGAAGAGACCAATGGAACAGGAGGGGGGATCCTGATCAATATTCAGGCAAAGAAGCAGGGATCAGCTGAGTGGCACCATGGAGAAGAGCAGTGCAGCTCTGCTGATCCCACCTCTGCACATATGTGAGGGCACCATCCCACATGTGTGAGCAGGAGTAGAATCCTCTGGGCAATGGTGCCCAGTTGGAGGCTACTCTGCTCAGCTGATCCCTGCCAAGCTCCCACATGTGCCGGACGGAATCCCTGCATGCAGGGACAAAAAGCTGGGCAGTGGCGCCTGGTTGGCAGCAGTGCCACTCAGCAGATTCCCCATTCATCCCCTTTCTCACTCCCATTTGTTGCCCCCAGCCTGGCATCCACATGAGCACCATCCTTGCAAGTGGCAGTCACAAAGGGGAGGCCCCCTTCTTACCCCCACTTGCAAGGGGGGCACCTCCAACCCAGTGTCCACCCTGGATGCCTTTCTTGCAAGCAAGGATAACCAAGGGAGATGGCAAGAGAATCAGCTGAGTTGCATAGCTGGCATTGGCACTACTGCCCAGCTGATTCTCACCTTTCTTGCTGACTTCTGAGAGGAGCATGAGAAGGGCAGAGCTTGGACACCTCTGGCAGTTGTACAAAATGGCAGCAAAGATATTCTCTAGATAACAGCTTGGCAAGCATCTGCCCGGCTTTGTACCATGCTGAGTTGTGTTTACTTTTGGCTTTTGCCACCTAGCAGAGCAGCGGAGGCACAGGCGGGGAGAGAGTGCTGAGTGGCCAGGGGACTGGCGAAGGCAAGGTAGGAGCTGGGCAGGGGAGCAGAGGGCCAGGAGCAGCGGAGAGGAAGGGGGCGGGGCCAGAGAGGCTAGAGCGGCCAGGAGGAAGCGGACAGGCGGGGACCCCGGCCTGAGGGACTGATAAGGCGTGATTCTAAGGATATCTCGGGGGAGAGACACAGTAATTATGGGAGATTTCAATCTCCCGGATATTAGTTGGGAGACTCACTCGGTGGTGACAGCCAGGTCACGTTGCTTCCTAGAGGCTATAGTGGGAAGATTTTTCTCACAGAGGGTCCAAGAGGCGACAAGGGGGGGAAGCATCCTTGACTTGGTCTTGACCAATAGAGAGGAGCTGATAGATGAAGTACAAATTAGGGGAGCTCTGGATGCGAGTGATCACTCCATCCTTTGCTTTGAGATCAGGGGACTGGGGACGTGCAGCACGTCAAGCACTAGAAGCTGGGACTTCAAGAGGGCCAACTTTGGCCAACTGAAGGCCAGACTGGGGAAAGTCTTCTGGGATAAGTTACTGGAAGGTAAGCGAGTTGAGGAGGGGTGGATGGCACTCAAAAGTGGGGTTTTGGAGGAGCAAGCCTTGACGGTACCTCTAGTTAGTAAGGTGGGGAGGCGGAGGAGAGTGCCGCCATGGATGCGAAAGGAGGTGGTTAGAGGGATTTGAGGAACCTCCATAGGAAATGGGTACTGGGACAAATAGACAAAAGGGTATACCGGGAGGAGGAGACCCGTTGCAGAAGGATTCTTCGCAAGGCTAAGGCTGATTACGAGCTGAGACTTGCCAATAATATCAAGAGCAACAAAAAGGGCTTCTTTCAGCATGTAAATAGGAAAAGGAAGGGGGACAAGTGGTGGGACCACTAAATAAGGAGGAAGGAGATCCGGTGACTGATATGAGGGAACAGGCACAGATGCTAAATGACTATTTTGCCTCTTTGTTCTCCCCAAAGCAGGATGGGGGAGATCCGCATAGGGGATTAGATGAGGCCGGGGACTTAGGAGCACAGATTAGAGTCACACACCTAGAAGTCGAGGAGCTCCTCAGAGCATTGGATATTACAAAGGCATAGGTGTCATAAGTACAGGTTAGGTGACAAGTGGCTGGAGAGCAGCACTTGTGAAAGGGACCTCGGGGTACAGGTTGACCACAGGCTAAACATGAGTCAGCAGTGTGATGTGGTGGTCAAGAGGGCAAATGCCACCCTTGGTTGCATAGCCAGAAGTGTGGCTTCTAGATCGAGAGAGGTATTACTACCACTCTATACAACTCTGGTGTGCCCACAAAGGGAGTTTTGTGCTCAATTTTGGGCCTCTCATTACAGAAAGGATATAGCCAGGTTAGAGTCAGTGCAGTGCAGGGCCACAAGGTTGGTGGCCGGTTTGCAGGGGATGCCGTATGAGGCGAGACTGAGGGATCTGGGTCTCTTCAGCCTGGAGAAGAGGAGACTCAGAGGGGATATGTTGGTGACATACAGGTATGTGAGGAGATGTCACACGGACGTGGGTAGAGACCTGTTCTCCCCTGAAAAGTTAGCACCTGATATCATGAAAATGAACAAATAATATTAGGAGCATAATTTGTACTTGTCAATTTGTTCTGTTATCATTGATATGGTACATGAGGGGGCATCACACGGAGGTGGGTAGAGACCTGTTCTCTCCTGCAGAGGAAGGCAGGATGCACTCCAGTGGAGCCAAGCTCAAGGAACCAAAGTTCAATTTGGATGTCAGGAAGTACTTCCTGACAGTTAGGACCCCGAGGGTGTGGAATGGGCTTCCACGAGAGGTCATTGAGGCCCCATTGGTGAGCGTGTTCAAAGATAGGCTGGATGTGCACATGGTGGGCATGTTGTGAGCGGAGCCGGCTGGAGCCAGGGGTCAGACTAGATGGCCCGGGAGACCCCTTCTGACTTGCTATGTTTCTATGTTACTCGGTTCAGATGATAAAGTAAGTCACCAAAAAATCATAAAACAGACAATAATTTCCATTCAAGACTTCTAAAATCCAAATGTACCACACTGAAATAACATGACGTAGTTGGAGGATAGCAAAGGCCAATAATGCAGTAGGCCTGTAAGAAAAGAAGGGAAAGGGAAAGTGTTGGTTAGTGTACTCATTTATATCAGACAGTTGTAGAACAGAATTATAATTAATTATAATCCTGATGTGGAAGAGATGTGGGATCCATGGGCAAAAGTGCTTGGTAGCAGTACAGGAAAGTTGTAGGATGTTGTTTGTATTGTTAGGGTGATTCATGATTATATTGAATCATAGTCAGGTATCTATTTGAGAAATGATTAGAATTTGTGATGATTGCACAAAACTTACTATTTACCAATTTATCCAAAGTCTAAGGGTTTCCTTGCACAGCCAGAACTTTTATTATGTAATCTGCCTAAACAGCGTTGGCTGTGGGGTGGTATAGAAATGTTATAAATCATAATAATACCACATTTTATTTATTTATTTATTTATTTGTTTGTTTGTTTATTTGGGATATTTCTATGCCGTCCTTTGCAAAAGCCTCAGGACGGCTTTCTTACATATCTTAAATGGGTCTTTTTCCAGGAGCGTTAAGCCTCAAGGATATTATTTCCATAGAATACTTATATTTTAATGGAATTATAGCCCTGGTTAAAGACTGAGATAGAACTAGTTTTATTTAGAGAGACAGGAAGGTCTTTTTGGAAAACAGGTTATGTATGGCAAGATACTTTGAGGATCAGGCTACACCTATAGCTTCAGTTGCTGGTCACACAGGTATTTATCTTCAGGTAGGAAATAGTACTGAAATCCTTATTGATCTAAATACTACCTGTGGTTGGATTTTTTTCCATTAAACGGTTTTCCAATAAATGCAATCCTTCTAAAATCTCTGTATAAATGTACTTGGCAGTATCTAAAGTGAATTCAGTAGAGCCTTGTCCTCGAGTTTCTAGCCTTTTCAAACATGATATGATGTGAATTTTAAATAAGGCCCAGTAATGTAAAGGGCAGAATCCTGAATTTAGATAAAAAGGGGTTAGGGTTCAATCAAACAGTGCAAAAAAATTAACTCCATGTTTTGATGCAGAATATTGAATATCAAGGAAGCATTTGAAAAAACAGTTATGTTATTCTTTAGACTGTAGAGTTCGCATGGTTATGTCCAATCTTAAATGAGGATGTAAAAAAATTAATCATTGCCTAGAAAGCAAACTATTTTGCTAAAAGCTGGGCAGGTTTGGAGTTGGAGGCCAAGAGTAAAATTTCAGCACATGGTTTGTACTTAGTGTCAAGCAGACTAAGATAATCACATTAGACTTTTGACTTATCTGTATCTGCTTCAGTTGGGGAAGATTTCTACCTTGATTTATTCAAGGGAGAATAAAAAATAGTAGAAATTTTCCAACTTTCTAGGCAGAGCCTTTCTAACTCTTGAGAATATCAGTGACTTCTCTAAATGGCTGCCAGTCAACTTATTTATTTATTTATTTATTTTTCAATTTGTATCCTGCCTTTTTCCTAAAAAGGGCTCAAGGCAGCTTACATCTCCTCCTCCATCTTACCCCCACAACAACAACCCTGTGCGGTAGGTTGGGCTGAGAGTCTGTGACTGGTCCAAAGTCACCCAGTTGGCTCCATGGCTGAGTGGGGACTAGAACCCAGTTCATCTGAGTCCCAGTCCCATGCTCTTAACCGTTACACCACACTGGCTCACACTTGTGGGAAATAAAGCCTCTTGTACAGTCATTGAGGAACAAGAGAGGACTTTATGCGGCCTGAACTTTTTAAGGATAATATCAGCAGGTTGTTTGTTCTACTACCTGGTTCCTTAACCCACATCAATAATATATATATATTCTCAGTGGATGGAAACTCAATACATTAGTCCCATTATTTCAAAAAGGACCCCAAGGGGAAAATAGAAATTATGGGGAATTATGGAAAATATATGCTAAATTGCTTTTCCAGAAATTAGAGGACTAATTTCAGATGAACAAAATTCCATCTGATCAGAAGAGCAGGCAGGCTTTAGACTGTGAAGGTCTCTCATTGATATTTGTTTTATCCTGTTTCACTTGACATCAAAATATACTTCAGATTGTGGCCAGTTCTACACTGCATTCATTGATTTGATGCCTTTGATGCAATAAATATAAACTTTCTATAGGAAACACTGCTGAAAAGCAGTGTAGATTGGATGCTGCTTTTCCTTGTAAAGAAACTTAATACAGAGACATGTCTGAAGGCCTGAACAAATAAGATTCACACAGATAAGGGAGTTTGACAGGATTGTATTCTCACTCATTTCTTTTGAACTTTTATATTATTGATGTAGCTTCTTTTCTTCACAGCCAAAATTTTACATCCCAAAGAGCCTGGACAGATTATTTCCAGCTTTCTCAGTCTTACTGTCTGCTACCCAGGTAGGACATGTGGATTACTGAGAAAGTTCAGTGCCCATTGCTGGGAGAATGGATTGGGAATTAACAGCATGAAATCAAAAGTGATGACCTCTGGGAAGAGAGCAATGCAGCTGGTTAGACTTCAGTGAAATAGAGTGAATGGGATATTGATTTACCTGGACATTATCTTTTCATCTGTGGGAAACCTGGATAATACAAGCCAAAAGAAATCAGCTGAAAGCAACTGCCTGCACTCCAGCCTTGAACTGGCTCTTAAATTATAGGCACTCTGGCTCACTCCAACTAGTTGAGAGGGTGCACAAGGCAAAGAAGTTGCCAGTATGGACCTTTGTTTGCAAAAATGTGAGGCTTTGCCAATAAAAGCAAAACTAAAAGTGTCCAGAGCTGTTTTTCACACTCAGTTTTAGGTGTGTCGAGATTCATATCAGCTCATGAAATGAGAACCAAATTTGGAATAGTTGCAGTCTCAGACCAGATTCAGCTTAAGTTGTTTAACCACTGCTGTAAGCTGGATCAAATGTGTGATGCCGGGCTGCCTAAGAAATGTCTAAATGAACAGATGGCCAAACCCCTGGTTTTACAGTTTTTCACAATTTTTATGAAGCTATGGTTTTATTGTGGAGACTTTAAGTAGTACTTCTAGTCCTAATATAAGGATTTCCTTTAAACCAAGATTACTGTCATACACAAGGTCTATAGAAAACCCTAAAGCCCAACCTCAAAAGAAAGAAAGAAAGAAAGAAAGAAAGAAAGAAAGAAAGAAAGAAAGAAAGATCTTTTCTTCCCAATGAAAAGGGATCAGTGCTCGGCTTGTGCCTGTCTGTGAGCTGAACAAATGGATACAGTGGGACAGAAAAGCAGATCCCAGAGCACACCACACCACACTGTTACTACATTCTATAATCATAATGTAATTATATACTTATATATTTATAATAGAATTGTATACTTATATAGTACTATATATTAATTATAATTACATTAACTATTTATTTATTAAAACATTTCTATGCTGCCCCATTCGCTGAAGCCGCAGGGCGGCTCACAACATAAAATTAAAATATAATACATCCAAATATAAAATAAGTCGCCCTGGCCAGATAAAATAAGCAAATAATATTAACAATTAAAATGACTTTTAAATAAAAAGGTCTTCGCCTGGCACCGAAAAACAAATAACGATGGCGCCAGGTGGACCTCTCTGGGGAGCGCATTCCATAGATTGGGCGCCACCGCAGAGAAAGCCATCCTCTGAGTACCTACCCTCCTAATTTCTTTCATGGAGGGTTCCTGGAGAAGGGCCTCTCCTGCAGATCTCAAGGGGCAGGCAGGCGTATATGGATGTAAGCGCTCCTTCAGGTAACCAGGACCCAAGCCGTTTAGGGCTTTATAGGTCATCACCAACACCTTGAATTGGGCCCGGACTTCAATGGGAAGCCAGTGAAGCTGACGGAGGACTGGAGTCATGTGAACATAACGCCCAGTCCCCGTCAGCAGCCTGGCAGCTCTATTTTGAACCAACTGAAGTATCCGGACCGTCTTCAAGGGTAGCCCCACGTAGAGCACATTACAGAAGTCAAGGCGGGAAGTCGCCAGCACGTGTGTCACTGTCGCCAGGCAGTCGTACTCCAGGTAGGGGCGCAGCTGATGAATCAGCCGAAGCTGAAGGAAAGCGCTCCTCGCCACTGCTGTCACCTGAGCTTCCAATGAAAGCTCTAGGTCGAGGAGCACTCCCAGGCTGCGGACCTTGTCCCTAAGAGGGAGTGCAACCCCATTCAGGACTAGGTTCAATTCACCCTCTCCAAAGCCCAATCCGCCAACCAACAGGACCTCTGTCTTGTCTGGATTGAGCTTCAGTTTATTGGCCCTCATCCAGCCCATTACCTCGGCCAGGCACCGGTTCAGTACAGCCACTGCCTCACCTGGATTGGTGGAAAACAAGAGGTAGAGCTGGGTATCATCAGCGAACTGATGATTCCGCAGCCCACACCTCCTGATGACCTCTCCCAGCAGTTTCATGTAGATGTTAAACAGCAAAGGGGACAAAATGGACCCCTGCGGTACTCCATGGCATAGCTGCCATGGTGCAGAGCCATAGTCCCCCAGCACCACCTTCTGGAACCGGCCGTTGAGATAGGAGCGGAACCACTGCAAAGCAGCGCCTCCGACCCCCAATCCCACTAGCCTATCCAGAAGGATACCATGGTCGATGGTATCGAAAGCCACTCAGAGGTCCAGGAGAACCAACAGGGACGCACTCCCCCTGTCCTTCTCCCTGCACAGGTCATCGTACAGGGCGACCAAGGCAGATTCAGTACCGTACCCGGGTCTGAAGCCGGACTGAAATGGGTCCAGATAATCAGTTTCATCCAAGAGAGCTTGGAGTTGTCCCGCCACCACCCGCTCTAACACCTTGCCCAGAAACGGGATGTTGGCCTCTGGTCTATAATTAGTGGCCATCTCTGGATCCAGTGACACTTTCTTCAGGACCGGTCGGACTACTGCCTCCTTTAAAGGGGCAGGCACCCAACCCTCCCTCAGAGAAGCGTTAACCACTTCCAAGATCCAGATCCAAATCCAGTGCTTGGAATTATTTATTAAACAAGACAGGCAAGGGTCCAATAGGCAAGTGGTGGGACGTACTCGTCCAAGCACCTCGTCCACATCATCGGGCTGCAACAACTGAAATTCATCCAATAATTCTGGACCAGACGGCAGCATTGGTGTCTCCCCAGAAACCTCTGATTCATTAGTGGTGTCTAGCTCATGACGAATCTGAGCGATTTTCTCCCTGAAATGCATGGCAAAGTCGTCACAGCGGGCCTTTGAGGGTGGAACCAGATCTATCTTAGGACCTGGATGAACCAGGCCTTGCACCACTCGAAAAAGCTCCGCTGGACGGCATTTTGAGGAGGCAATGGAAACGGAAAAAAACGTCTTTTTCGCCACCCTCACTGCCACAGCATAGGCCAGATAATGGGCTCTCAAGTGTGTTTGGTCAGATTCATCCCGTGATCTCCTCCACCTACACTCTAGCCATCTCCCAACCTGCTTCATCACCCGCAATTCAGGTGTATACCAAGGGGAAGAGCGGGCTCTGCCTGGTGGGAGAGGACGCTTAGGAGCGATCGTGTCCACAGCTCTGGTCATCTCCCTGTTCCACAGTTCAACCAGAGCCTCGACAGGAGCACCAGTCTTGTCAGCCAGAAACTCCCCCAGGGCCTTCAGGAATCCATCCGGATCCATCCGGCTCCAGGGGCGGACCCACACAATCGGGTCCGCACCCTTGCAGAGGGAGAGGTCGCTCTCAAGCACAAACCTCACCAGGAAGTGATCTGACCATGACAGGGGAGTCAAACATAAATTCCTCACACTCAGACCACCCTCTTCCTGCCCCGTCGAGAAAACCAGGTCCAGAATGTGTCCATGTTCATGCGTCGGGCCGGTGACATGTTGAGACAGCCCCATGGCCGTCATGGAGGCCATGAAGTTCCAGTTTGCAGGGAACATGATTTATCTCACTTTCTTGGCTATATGAAACATTAGGCAGCTGAGCTGAATTTTCTGTTATGAGGGTATAATCATTTTGTGAGTCAGAGGGTGCTCTCTTAACATCTGAGGCAGCTGGTTTAAGGAAAAAAGTAAAGGAAAAATTGTCTGATTAAATAAGCCATATGCTTTGCTTTGCTTATTTTTTAATGTTGTAATGGCTCAATGGGAGTACAAAACCTTATTTTAGGCATGCTCCTAAGTAATTTTAATATTTTATTATTACTTAAATTTTATATTTTTATGCTCCATGTTATTCTTCACTTACTTGCTTGTTTTTAATGTATGTTTGTTGTGTTTGAGATGTCTTGAAGACTTATTCAGTAAAATGTGACTTCAGCAATTGTGCAGTGCTGTTCTTTATAAAAAGCAGTGGCAAACTGTTAGCTCAGGTGGATCCATGAGTATTGAATTGCATGCTTTAGGGTTCCAGTCAAGACCCTTTCATAATCCTGTAGTCCTTTGTTTAGTATTCCTCCATTCCTGGCTCTCTTCTTCCCCTTCAGTTCCTTAAGGGATTAATGCTCAGCAGAGCATGGCCCCAAAAAGGAGGTGGGGTAGCTCAAATCCCCAAGGTGAGCAATGCAAGAGTGCTCGCATGCTTGTCTTTCCCAAAGGACTTAGACTGTTCAACATGTCCTGACCCTGTCTTATCTTCATTCTTTATGAATGCATCTACATCCTACTTTCTCTTTCAAGGAGTCCAAGGTAGCATACATGATCCACCCCCTCTCTGCTTGATTTTTGCAACCTCTACAAGTTAGTCACTGGCCCTCATTTATCCAGTATGCTTCCTGGCCAAGTGGAGACTAGAAACCACTTCCCCCAAGACCCAGTGTAAGTCTTTAATCACTATACCACACTGGTTTCTTAGACTTTCCTTGGGAGTGGAAGAACCTACCCTTCTCTCCCATCCCCCTTTCTCTCTTGCCTTCCTTTTGAGCTTTTAATGCTAAGTACGCTTCTCTGAAATGCCTGGTGTAGCCCCTTCTGGAGCCTGTAAACTTGCCACTCCACCTCCCTTTCCAGGCATTGCACCATCCTGGCAGACACCTGATTAACATGGTAAATGAAGTGAGTAGGAAGTTCTATCAATCCACTTCATACATTTGCAGTCATCAGTAGTGGAAATCAAATGGACTTTAATAGATACCACACTAATCAGTATACAGCAAGATAGAATTAGAAGGCATCTTGTGTTACACAGACACACTATTGATTTTGTAAAAATCAGTATAACTGGGGTGGTAGAAGGGCAGTTTATTTAAGTTTTATCTTGCTTCCCAAACTGAAGTGTGATTCATGTAAGAATGGAATAGATTAGATTATCTGTGATGCCATGGGGCAAAATTCTTCAACCTAGGCACACTATTATTTATTTATTTATTTATTTAGGATTTTTCTAGGGCGTCCAATTACTTTTGTCTCTGGTCGGCTCACAGCAATTGATATATGGCTTAAATCTATAATTACTTAGCATGTATGGAGGGATTGGCATGAAAAGGCTCTGCACTGGGACCTAATGGAGTGCATGTCTGCAGTAGATTATTTCTCAGCACTGGTGCAGTACATGCTGCTGAAAATGAGCTATTAGAAAGAGCTGGCTGGAGCAACAAATCGTAATGGTTCATCCTGACAGCACACAGTGCTGGCCATAAGCAAGGCATTCAGCCTAACTAAGCAGGGTTGGGAGAAGAGTAACACAATCTGGCTTGAAAGCACTAGACAAAAAGTCTAGTCGGTTAATTTACGTCAGAATATTTGCAAACAAAGAGAACTTTATAAATAAATTACAAAATGGTGAAAGGCATCCAAAAGAGATCAAAGCTAATAATGCCAAATAATAAATGAGTATTGTAGAATAATGAGAAGGAGGGCATTTAAATACCTGGCCATGAGTTACTGAGGAGGCTAGATCATGCGAATCGGGCTGTTAATATACATATTAAAAATGACCTAAATAGATTGATTTCATTCTTGTCAACCTGAAAGGCAGTGTCTATGAAGAGTGACGTGTTCTGTCAATAAACAGGAAACATAAAATGAAGGGATGGGAACTGGACACTCTTTCCCTCAAATTAGGCACTGCATTTCCTGACCATTTTCCTATATTTGCTCATTCTCACAGCAGGAACATTGAAGGACTGCCTGCAAATTTCCTGTTTGCAGATGTGTGACATTAGACAACATGCTTTTGAGATGCATGGACATATTGCATCAGAATGCTTATGAATTTGCTGGATTAGTGGTTGAAATGAGTGTTTTGCCATATGGTTTCTTACATGTTCCTTGCCAAATGTGCTTTTCAGCATATTAGTCAAACCCTCCATACATGCCCATTATGCGTACCTTTAAGATACATGCCTACTAAATGATGTACGGTAGATGCATTCAAGCATCTGCCCATCCCACTGAGATTATGATAGTGTAATGTACATTTCAGGAGAGCCTGCCACCAAAAGCAGGCATCACTAGCACCTATCACAGCAAGGCACTGAGAAGCTACGCATGCAAAACAAAATCATATTGGACCTCTTCAGCTAGTTTCATTCATTCATAAATTTGTTCAATGAATAATGAATGAATAATAATGGTTGCCAGGATCTGGGCTGCTCTGGTGGCCAGAACCAGAGCAACCACAAGCACATTTACAGAATCAGTCCCAGACCCTGCTGGAGGTCTCAGTCTACTCACAAGCACCAGATGGGAGTCCTGGAGGAAGACCTACGTAAGAGCAAGCTCTTCCCACAAGAACTGGCCTCTGCAGTAGAGGCTGTGCACCTCCTGCTTCCTGTCTGACCTTTCTGGGCCTCCTGGTTCCCTCTGTGTACACTGCATCTTGCCATGACTCCTGTCTTGCCGTGTTGCTTCAGCACCACAGGTTCACCTGTTTGCTGCTGTGCCTGCAGCTTGTCTGACCATTCCTGCTCCTGGTTCCTGCTGTGTTTCTTGCTTTTCCATGTTGCCTTGCTGATGTGTTTACCTTTTGCCTGACCTATATTGTGCCATGCTGTATTACCTCAGTAATGCAGGGTTTCCTGTGAGCTGTGGTTCAGCCTCCACAGCTTGCCTGATCCTTGATGCATCTGGTTCCTGTTATCTTGTCTATCTTGCCTTGCTGTGTATCCTGCCATGCCATGTCTCCTGCCGTGTTATCCTGCTCGAGGTACCTGAACCTCTGCCTGTCCTCCTCATTCTCAATCCTTGGCTTGATCCTGACTACCTCCTTGTTCTCCCTGCTGCATTCTTCTGGTTCCTGAACTTGGCCTGTACCATGACTATGATTTGGACTTGCCATTAAACCATGAAGTTCTGTTGGCCTGGTCCCGGGGCCTCCATTGCTCTTGTCTTGTCTCATCTCACCTCGTCTCATCTATGACGGCCCACATCCTGGATGCAGACCCTGACAATGGATAAGAATGAACACAATTTTTAGTGCTCCATTACCCTCAATTTGTTGCTTATTTGGAAATCTTTCTCTGGCAGTGACCACACAGCTGACTCTGGTGGTCACTTCTTGTAGCTACCACTGATTTTTCTAGGGGTTTCATCCTTCTGGGACCATTTTGGAAAAATCTGGACTACTATCAGGAGCCCTACTGTTTTTTATGACAGACCCCATTTTATTTACAAAGTGTCCCAGATGATATAGCATACGAATAGAACATAAAATGGCAATGGCAAATGAGCTAAGCTGCTGTCCCTAGAAGTAGCAAACTATGTAGTAAAAAAAGGTGTGTGTGTGTGGGGTGGGGAGGAGCCAAATAAACACAAGCAAAAATAAATGTGGTCTTAACCAATCTAAAGAAGCCATTAATACAGATGAATGATCAGCAAAACGTGACCTTGTCATGACTCTCTGAATTCAACTTTGCAAATCTTTCTGGTTCAAGCCTATATCATAATGTTAGTTGTTGTTGTGATTGTCTCTCTTTTTTCTGGGGGAGGATCTGTTTGCATGTGCACATTGTCATGAGTATTTGCCCAAATGTATATATTAACTGTGCATATTTCTGAAATGTATTCATTTTCAAGAGTACAAATATTTAATGCATGTTCACCTTTTTTCAGAAGTACATCTGTTTATGTACATTTAAAGAGATGTGTAATGTTGCCAAATACCTTTAATTCAATCAACAAATCACATTGCAATCTCAGATAGGTATGGACTTGATCCACAGATTACATAAGAGAACACATTGGGTCCAGGAAGTATAGATTGGGTAAATGTTGATTCAAACCACACTGAAACAAATTTCTCATATACTCAGTCCTTAATAATGAAAATGACTGGAGTAACAAAGCAAAATTTTGGGATATGCAAATAGCTAGTAGATAAATTCCACCAACTAGATACTAGCATGTTTCTCCACTGCCATTACGAACTGAATCAATAGGTCTAGCATCCTATTTCTGTAAGTACCAAGAAGATTCAAACAGTAGCAGTGCCATAGGTGCTAAAGCAAATGATTTGAACACCTTGGCGTTGCTACTGAACCTAAGCGGGTGTAGTCTGATAAACTATCTGGATAAGACATCATTGAAAACCACAATGATTTTTAAATGTATCTTTATAACATAAGACTGTGTGGAAAAATTAGCCAGACCTCTGATGCTTAGGATATGACATGCTAGGAACTGCACCAATGCAGTGTTGTCCACACTGAAAAACTGGTGCATTGGCATCAGTGGTGAACACACTGTTGAACACAATTAGGACCATAAGTGATTATAAGTGAAAATAACTGATTATACTTTAAGTTACATTTCCCCAACATTTACTCACCAGTGTAATCCCACTCATTTCAAGTACTACATTTATTTTTAGGACAGTGACTTTTTTGAAGAGGCACATAATTCAGCTCAGGGAATTGCACATTTCTCTGCCAAAGAGCATTCGGTGGAAAGTCTGTAGTAGCTGCCAAGCCACAAAATCCTTATTAGGACACATGTGTTTATACACACACACACACACACACACACACACACTTAATTCATTTCAATTGATTGAAACTACACAGATCAGTGGTGAGAATACAGAATGCCTAAATGCAAGGTATAGCAGAAGTTGGTTTCCATGCCATTTTACAATTAATGCATCTAAACCCAAGCTATTTGAAGCCCCTGTTAGACTGGACTTGAGATTTTTCCTCTTGTTCAACAGACCGCAACAATGACACATCTTGCTATCATTTTCAAACTAGAGATGTTGCTGTGGAAGATTTAGAAGATGATCCAGCAATAAGCTAGCCCAGAACCTCCTCTTAAACAACAATATAAACATGAAGCTTCTGCCTCCATCCAGGTACAACTAAGTCCAGGCATACCTTTTGACAAAACCTATTTATTTGTTAGATTTCTGTATGACCAAGCTGGCAAGTGCCTTTGAAATGCTTTGCAATGATAAAAATTCAACATGATTGTAAAATAATGACCAATACAATAATAGAGATGATGTAAATATATATTAAAAAGATTGAAAACCTTAACAGCTCATTGGTATGATATCAGAACCTTCCATCTAATCTAAGCCACACTGGATAGCATGAAATGAAGAATGGAAACATATTTGCCTCCTGTTAATGCTTTTGAGCTTTCTTAGAAGGACTTGCACCTGAACCCACAGAGCTGGCTGATCTTTCAGTAGGCAGAGATTTGATGCACGAGCTGGTGGAACCAGCAGGCCCAAGCCTCTTGTCCCCTCCCCTCTTTCACCACCATCACATGACATTTCCTCTCTCTCCATCACTTACTACAACTTCAGAAGGAGCCACCATGGAGGTTTCTACATCAGCTGAGAAGAAAGGAGTGGGGAGATTCCCACTTAGATACCCCTCCCCACTCAATGTTTTTCAGGTTGTAAAGTCCTGGGGAGCTGCCTGTTATACCTTATGACTCTTGAGAACAAAGAGCTGCAGGACTGCTCTAGAAAGAGCCGGCAGTAAATCTGCAAATAACATTACAAAGTAAATGCCTGTTGAAAGGGGAAGGCCTTATCTTGGTGTCTAAATGTATACCATGAAGATGCCAAGTAGATCTTCCTGGGATGAGCATGCTGCAGTTGAGGGGGACTACTGAGCAGAAGGCTTCTTCCCTGGTAGCTACCTGCCATCACATCAATGAGGGCAGCAGCACCCAAAAAAGAAAGAGCTTCCAAATGAGATCTTAGCAAGTGGTAAGGATCACATGGGAGGAATCACCCCTGCAAGGAGACAGGTCCTAAGCCATTTAAAGCTTATGGATCAGCACCAACATCTTGAATTAGGCCTGGAAACTGACTGGGCAACCACTGCAGTTGACACAGCACTGGGGATGCAGTGGTCATGCATCTTAGAGAGAATGGAGGGCTGAAGGGATGGCAGAAGAGATCGTTTTCTTTGAAGGAAAGGTGACGTTAACAAACCAGGGTTGTCCAGCAACAGTGGTAGCAAATTGAGCAGAAAGGCCTATCCAAGGAAACACTTCTGTGCATTCTCCATAAACTTAGAAGGATGGCCTATCACAGAGGCACCCCTGTGTACTTCACCAGAATAATCCAAGTTGGAAGATAGCTGACACATGAGCTAATAAAAGGCATTTCATACTGAGGCCACCAGAACCTCCAGCCACAGAGGTGAATCTCTGAGCACTCCCAGGCTAGAATCCTGTTTCTTCCAAGAGAGGGCAACGCTACTGAAGGCAGGTTGAATGCTATGTAACTTCTACTAGCAGAACCTCTATTTGCTGAAATCTTTCACCTTTTCCCCCCTACCCATGTAGCCCTTTGTGCCCCAGTCTACTCCATTTCCCTAACCCTGGAAAATGGGAGACCTGCATGGAGATGAGGAAAGCAGCAAAGTTGCCTCAACACCTCCACCAGCAGGATCATCTCTGAGATCACTATCCCTTCACAGAAGAAAACCCACTCTAGGCTCGGGTGACACAGAGTGCCTTCTACCAACTTCAGCTAGTGCTCAAGCTATGCCTCTGTCCAGGGATAGTCTTGTGTCAGTGATCTACACTACAGTAATCTCTAAACTAGATTACTTCAGTGCACTGTATGTGGAGTTGCCCCTGAAGACTGTCAGAAGCTGCAGCTTGTGCATACTGTGGCTACCAGACTAATAAACAGGACCTAAAGGTCCAAACATATAACACCAAATCTGGCATGCTTGCATTGACTGCCTGAATGCTTCCTAGCCCAATTCAAGGTGCTGGTTTTAAACTGCAAAGCCCTACATATTTTTGGATCACACTCTTTCCCGGAATACCTCTTCCAGGTGCAATCTATCTGGACTCAATATCTGAGGCCTTCCTCCAAGTGCTAACTCTAAGAAAGACTTGGAGGGTGGCAACAAGGAGGTGAGCTTTCTCAGTGGTAGCCCCTTGACTATGGAATGATCTTCCCACTGAGTCCCAGGAATGCCAACTTCTTCATCCTTTTGGTGCCAGTTTAGCACAGTCTTCCATAACAAAGCGTATAAAGATACCCAAGGATATTTAATGGCATGAGAGGAGCACTTACATCAGATCTACTCTGTATTATATACTGCTTTAGTTGTTACATTGTGTTTAAATTTTGTATTTTGAACACACACACACACACACACACACACACACACGGTGTTTTATTACATTGTCTTGTTTTTAGAAACTGTTATAAACCAGCCAGAACTTTGGCTCTTGGGAGGTATAGAAATGAAAATTAAAACAGAAACAAACAAACAACTAAACATCCAAGCCAATGAATTACAAAGAGAGATCGAGATTCTGCGCATAATAAGATTTATTTTTAATTTGCTATGACCAGAGGGCATGGGTTTGACCCTGCTGAATACCTCTCTAATAACATTATTTGCATATTTAGGAACAGAACATCTGCAGGAATACCCTCCAACCTAATAAACACTGCGTGGGAGGCATCTGATGAGATGTGAGCAGTGTTCCCCCTAGGATCTCCTAGAAATGTTCTTAATCTAATCCCTCATTCTCTACCTAAGCACTATTCCTTTTTTCAGTTCCTTCAATAATTGTTTGTGTTCTCCTGAAGCGGCTTGTAGACTGCAAGATGAGCTGCAATGCTAGCATATTCGGTTGTTTCTTTTGGAGCATAAAACAGACAAAATCTCTTCCCCATGCCCCTTCCACACCTGATAGGTAGACTGAGTAATAATGTTGCGCATATCTGGTGGAGAAGAGATAAGCAGGCAGGTTGTGTTTTTGCCTACGTTGCTTATATCATGTGGGCTACCAGCGGGTCAGAAATATTGATCTGTCAGATTCTCCTACTTTCCTGTGCTTTTCTTGTGACTGAACTACATTGCTCTGTACCTGTGTGGATTGTAGGGTGCCAATGGAATCTACTGCCAATGGAACAGGTAGTTAGCCCTTTTAGAGCATCTCTGGGACCCAACCAAACACCTTATTCCAGTGTAGGTCTACAGAACTCCCTTCTGTTACCTCCACTGGCCTGTTTAGTTCTGGAAATGAACAGTTGATTTAGAAACTGCTAATGGTAGATCCTGCTAGTACAGGATACTAGATACTGCCCAAACATAGTTATGTATTTTTGCTGTTGCTATGTAAATTTTATGGATGGATGTGGGAGGGTTCATCATCTGCACACAGTGTGTGATGAGGAGAGAATTGTCTCTAATCCTAAATGCAGTTTTGCCTGCTTAAGAAAACATTTCCATGGGCATCAAGTGTACTTTGGCCTTCAATTATGCTTGTATAGAACTAGGCAGTTGCTGGCTGAAACCAAATGGGATTAATGCTGGTTTGACCCCAGCTGGCTCCTTCATGGATCACTGCCTTGTCGTGGCGAAGGGGCTTGCGTAGCTCAATGAAGCTATGAGCTATGCTGTGCGGGGCCACCCAAGACAGACAGGTCATAGCAGAGAGCTCTGACAAAACGTGATCCACTGGAGAAGGAAATGGCAACCCACTCCAGTATCTCTGCCATGAAAATCCCATGGACAGTACCAAAAGGCAGAAAGAAATGACGCTGGAAGATGAGCCCCTCAGGTCGGAAGGTGTCCAATATGCCACTGGGGAAGAGCGGAGGGCTAGTACTAGTAGCACCAGAAAGACTGAAGCGACTGGGTCAAAGCTGAAAGGGCACTTGGTTGCAGATGTATCTGTTGGTGAAAGGAAAGTCTGATGCTGCAAGGATCTATACTCCATAGGAACCTGGAACGTATGATCCATGAATCAAGGCAAGCTGGATGTGGTCAAACAAGAGATGACAAGACTGAACATCAACATCTTAGGAATCAGTGAACTAAAATGGACAGGAATGGGTGAATTTAATTGAGATGACCATCAGGTATACTACTGCGGGCAAGAATCCCTCAGAAGAAATGGAGTAGCCTTGATAGTCAATAAAAGAGTAGGAAAAGCAGTACTGAGATACAATCTCCAAAATGACAGAATGATGGTCAAATAATTAGAATAAAGATATAGCTCACCAAGAATCCAGTCAACTTAAGTTTTGTCCTTTTGTTACATCTAAAGGTATTTAAGTATTACATCTTCATCCCTGTGCCTATATGCAAAACTGAAAGCTCTTTTAAAGATGCAACAAGGGATATGCAAAACTCAAGCTCATCCAGGTTTTCTGAGTTCCACTGCAAAATTCAGTTTGACTCAAGTCCATAAAGATCACACATTTTTTGCATCCTTGGGCACATACTTGGGTGAGTGTTCAAAAGTATGCAGTCTGTTCCCATTGATTGAAACATGTTTATGTACATTTTTTAAGTACACTTTACCCCCTAACACATCCCCACCATAATTCTCATGAACAGCATTGCAAGCTTGAAAATGTTTGAGAGGTGCAGCATTAGCTTTGAGAAATGTGAAAACTCTGATCACAAACAAATGGGAAGAGGAGAGATTTCTCCGTAGAATATCACTAGGTATTTTTTCCCTGGATATCCCTAGAAGCAACAAATGGAAATACTGTGATGAAAGGCTTAGCAGAGGGCAGACAACACAATGCCCAGGATCACCATTGCATCCTCAGACACTTTCCTTGATGCCTACAGAGACACTCTATTTCTCCCAATGTTTATTTAAAAATATTCTTATGTTTTGTTTCTGGCAGCTTTAAAGTGAAATGCAAGTACTAGGTGCTGCCATCTTCATTTCCCATGAATGCCTTCACTTAGGTTAGGCAAGACTACTCACAAAAGTCAAGTTACCTGTTAATTGTGACTAACCGTGGCAGCCAACCTAAGCACGGTTGTGCGCATTACAGTTGTTCAAATTTCCAAATGTATTCACAGGCTCAAAAGGCTTCCTACTCTTAGATTACAGGATACATCAACCATATCAACCATCTCTGAAACAGGACAGCCAGTTCCTGTCCTCATTCATATACAACTAAGTCCAGTAAAATGTTAGTGACTAAAATATAACACTGTCCACACTCACACGTGTGAAATACTTGTGATTCCTTTTCCTAAACTCTGAGAAAGAAGAATGTGGTATCCTGTAGTGTCCTGCAGGGGAGTTCCAGACATAAAGGAGCAGGAGATGTTGATGAGAGCTAGAACCAGACCTTAGGCTTCTTGGGGAATGTGAAAATCAGAATACAATATACAATACAATATAGTATATTGTATATTGTATAGACCCAATCTATCATTTGAGATTATTACTGTTTTGCTTTTCTCAGCACCATAAGGTGCCAGGTTCTTTCAAAGAGGATATTTCTTGGTACTATCACAAGTCTGCAAAGTTTGGAATGTACAGCTTCACCAGAAGAATTATCCTGATCAATATTTCATAAATCAATCTAGTCAGCTGCTTTTGAAAGTCTAAAAGAAAGGTATGAATGTGATATCCAGCACCCTTTTTGATCCTTAGTTCCATAGAGATATTCATTGTCTCTGCAGAAGGGGATCGCATTAGTTGATGGCTATTGCTATGTCTATGTTTCAAAGATTGGCCTATCTCCTGTATCCTAACTTCTGTCTTCATGGGTGGATTCTTTCCTTGTGCAGCTGGAACAGTTCTAGTTCTATACAACCATAATTGAAGGCCAAAGTACTCTTGATGCCCATGGAAATGTTTTCTTAAGCAGGCATTTTGTCTTCTAACCAACAATGTCCTCTAACATGCACATTTCCTCCAATATATGCATTTTGGTTTGCAACTTTGAACTGAGGACCATATTTCAAATTCAGAAGAGTGCACAGTTGAAAGGATAATTAAGTACTACCCCACACAGAGATCTGGAATTTGCAAGTTAGGTAGATTCACTTAAAACAGTGGACCAAAATTCTTCCTATCCCTACATCATGTGACAAAGACTATGACCAGGTGATCATCTGCTCAATTTGCTACCACTGTTGATGGACAACCCTGGTTTGTTAACTTCACCTTTAAACTAGGCTTGTCCTTCAAAGAAAACGATCTCTTCTGCCATCCTTTCAGCGCTCCATTCTCTCTAAGATGCATAACCACTGTAAGCAGAAGACTTCAGGGCACCTCAAGGTTTGCAGAAGTACAAAAAAATATTTAAGAAAAACTTGATGGCTGAAGAACCCAATCAAGACAACTAAGTGGGCTCAGCAGCCATGGCATGTTGTTGTCAGAGGGATGGAAAACCAGGTGGGAGGGAGAATGTAATGGAGTATCCTGGAGGAGAGTGCTGAACATATGGTTGCAGGTCCATATGTCATTTTCCAAAGCTGCTCTAGTGGCCACCTGACTCTGTTAGGGTACTGCATGCCATATGTGAAGTGTTCATTACATGAGCTACTTCCTTTGTACTGTCCTGAACTTGCTTCACAACTCAGCCAATTGTCCTGTTGTGCCTCATTCCCTTTTAAGTCAGGTCATCAAGAATATAGTGGAAAGCTTGTTCAGAGGGGGTAGAAAGACTGTGTGCACATTTATCCCTTTACAATAGGTTTGATTGGGAAGGTTCTAATCACTATGGCATCTCAGTCAACAGAACAGAAAAACAGCATGGAAATGTTTTGGACCAGTAAGCTTGATATCTAAAAGTTCAGTAGTTCTTCACTGACTCATAACATTCTTGCCCTGTAACACTAAACAACAGTGCAAACCAAAATGCAAGACTCATTGCATGTAGTTATAATTTAAAGCTATGAAACTCCACACTGAGGGTAAGACTTGTTTCAAAAATTCAGTATGATTGGCGAGTCCTCACAAATCTAGTGCTTTGGCATGCTATTACAGGTTTCTTCCTTAATTATGCTGTCATGGTGTAAAGTAAGAGAATGGCCTTTTTCTTGTTTGATTGCAACATATCAAAGTTCTCCTGGTTAAGTGAAATATAAACCCTAAAATGTAAGGCATCTTCATAAATTCAGATGAGATTTCCATGTAGTTGAATGTTGTTCTCAACAAAGCTGGACTAGTATTCTGATACTGGTGTCAAATGAAAGAAAATACCCCTTGATATATATGAAAGTCTGTACAATTTGATTTGTGAACTCACAGGGAGAAAAAAGGCAAAGAACAAATAGACAAAAATAGACTAGCCTAACAGTCTAGGGTACAGATAGAGAACCTTTGGCCCATGAGCCTAATTCAGCCCACCAAAGTCCCCCATCTAGTTTGTAGAGCTTGTGTTCTCTCTGGGTGTGTCATCTACTGCCTTCCATAAGCCCCAAACCCTCCACCAAATGTCACCTATTGCCTGGGGCCTACAGGGACCTGGGGAGGATGTGGGGAAGGAAGTTCTTGTTATTTCTGTCAGTAATTTCCCTCCAGCCACTGTGAGGATCCCAGCTAAGTTTAGGGAAAACAAAGCATGCTGGGTAGGATGGCAGATGACATCAGCACCCTGTTAATGGGAAAGGGCCAGGGCGGTGTCCCTGTAAGTTCTGGTTCCATTGCACCATTCAAAGCTGGTAGCTACTTAGCTATTTCGAGACAAGCAGCGTGTCTGCCTCTAATGCACAGTGCTGCCTTCCTGACAGGTTTTACTTCCCTGACCCACCCTTGCTAGCTGGATTGTCTCAAGACACATAAACACTGATGAACCCCTAGGGGGGCAAAATACATCTTGAAGCAGTTGACCATGCAATTGCATTAAGATACCTTTTATATTTGGATGCACATTCTTCCTGAAAACAAGGTATGTGGACAGAACTGTGATTTTGCTTCCAAACAAGGCACATGTTCCCCACTCTGTGGGGAGGGCAGGGGGGCAGCCCCCAGAAGATTCATGGGAGGCAAGCCCTGAGAAGTTGCCCACCCTTGTTTTGTGCAGTGCACTTCCTCACATTGCTAAAATGCCACACACATAAAAGCTTGAAATAAAGCAATGTGTATAAAATTTTAACAAGACTGGTGGTGGGGCGGTGTGTGTGTGTGTGTTTGGTAGTTTATCATTCACACAAGGACACATACATATTAGTAATTCGTAACAGAAAAGGAATCTTTATGTATAGATTTAGAGTGCCTATACTTGTCAACCATAATTATATGCCCACATAGCTTAAAATGCAGTACTGAAATACAGTACACTGAATTGACAAATAAAATAGTAATACAATCAAAATAGTTTTAAAAAAACCCTAAAGCATTTTCACTGTAGCAGTTGAAAAAATTAGCCTAGTTGATTTTAAATGCAGAGAACACAATATGCAAAGTTGTTAAAAAAAGTGTGTGGGGGGGGGAGTTTTCACTTCATGTCAAAAAATGATGAACAAGGTACCAGATAACTCTCTTTGGGGAGGCAATCACACAGGCAGGGTGCATCTAGACCCTTTCTAGATGCATAATCACATAGTGAGGAATCTGTTCCAGAATTAAAAAAATAATTTTAAATAAATAAATTTCATCAAAATTATTCACAGCAGAGTTTGAATATTTGAAATATCAATGAATATTTGAAAACCAATAGTATGGGAAGTGGATAGATGCAAATAAACTGCAAGTGCATGTACAAAGTGCTGCATATAAAACTTAGGCTTCAAAACCAAAAGAGTTTTCATGTATTGCTTCCTCCTCAATAACAAGATTTAGTAACTTGGATTTCCCAGTTTGCGTGGGGAGAATTTCAGAAATATCCCAATAAGTTGAATGCCATTTCTCAGTTGCAGGGATTCTGGTGATATCCCGTTGCATCTCTGTCTCAAACATAGATTTCAAAAATAAATGCAGTGGTTCTTTTTCAGGTAATGTTTTTGAGGAATGCAAAGGCTGCTGTCATTTCCCAATGACTGGAAGCTTCCAATATCACAGATCTCAAGAAGCAGCAATGATATGCATATAAGCGTTGTCCTGTTGAGAAGGAGCTCTGCCAAGTACTTGATGCTCTTCAAATGTGATTATATAAATTACTTAACAACTCCAGCCCCACTTGCCAAATACCCCATGGCCCTTTGCTGAGATTTATGATGTTACCTGGGGGAATGTTGGGAGGAGAACCAAAGCTTGTAAATGTGTCAAACTGCATGTTGTGCTGTAGCAGTTCATCAAAAAATGAAGGAGAGGGGGAGCGCATCATCAAAGGACACGTGCGTTCTTGTGTGGATGCTCTGTCATGAAATGAAATTGCATCTGGCTCCAGCATTCATCCCAGAGTTATGAAACAGCTGAAAGGTCCTGCATACATGCCTGCTCCTGACAGATAGTCCTGTTTCATTTAGGACAATTAGAACAGGAGACAAGGAGAGGATCATCTTCCAATGTGAACTGTATTTTTCCCCTAAGGAGAAATCCAGATGCAAATGAGAGTGTGCTCAAAATCTCTGACATGTGCTGATAACCAAGATCTTCGTGGTGTGTTAACAGGGCTATGCTCAAGCTTCAGGAAAGAGGAAATTGCCTTCAGATTTTTCAAGCTTCTCCTTAGCTTCTTTCCTCCTCCACTTTTTCCTTGGGATTACACAATATACTGCAATGCTGACCCACTGCAAGGGGGAAAAACTGACTTGGAAATTATGTGTCCTCTTGATTCCCATGTCTGCCAAGTTAATAAGTTTAACTTTTACTGCAATATTCCAATTCATTGCCATTACAAATTATGTATGTGTTTGATTAATTTCAATTACATAAATACCATCCTATAGTAGATAAGAAAGAAAAAAGCTTCCCATGAAACAAAAAGACACCAATAAATAGTACAGAAGAAAGTGTTTTTCAAAAGCTACAGAAGCCAACAGAGCATAGCAGAATGATAAAAGCAACAGCAGAGCCAAGAGAAACAATCTGAATTTAAAGGCACAATTGAAATGGGCCATGTACAATCCCCTCACAAGGGCCTGCTGTGCTTGAAAATTCCATTCAGCTCTGTCACAGAGAAAAAGAGAAATTGCCATTTGTTGATTTCCAGGTATCACCAACAGGAGGAATTCCACATCAAGATGGATGTCGACCCATGTCAGATCAGGTGCCATCTGAAAAGGACAGAGCTGAGTTGGACTGTTTTACAAATTGACAAACTGGGGTGCAAGCAAGTCCCTGTGGGCAGTGCACACCCCAAGAGAATACACAGGACTTCATACCCTGATTTTAAAGAGTTAAGCACTCAAAGCCCTCAACATGGATGGATTAATCTGTAGGTTTCCCTACACCAATCAGTTCTTTACTCATCTCTCTGTAAGCCCTAACAGCAACCAAAAATGAAAGTTTAGCAAAATTCCTTTCAGTAACTACTAATTAGCCAAATTGTAACTGACTTCTTTAAAATTTAAGTATTTGATAGCATAACACTTAAATTGACTGTTTTCCTATGAATCATTGCAAAATATAAAGCACAGTACTTTCATTGGTGTTATAATTCATAATGGGGAAGAAATCAGCAGGGTTAAGGGCAGCAACTTCAGGGCAAGAGGTGGGGAGAGAACACTTTTTTAACTGTACATTTGCATTTTCAAATGTATATTAATTAACTTCACATATTGTTCTGCCCTGTAAATGGTGTGTATCAAAGTAAGCAATCCACTGAAGGCAGCGAAACAAGTTAGCAGTTACTTTCAGTAGTCATTGCTAACATTACACAGTTGGTCACTTCCACAACCTCCCATGGTGGAGGTTCACTAGTAACTTTGGTGGACCTAAATCCTCATAAACATTCATCCAAGAGCAGTGAGAGAACTGCTACATCATGTTAGTCCATTAATAAGGCATATATTAGTTCCTCACAAGTGTGTGTGTGGTGAGGGGATTGAATATTGTATAGGAAGAAAACTAATGAAGACTCCACCAAACATTTTGGATTCACAAGAGAACCATACATTTAGTAATAAATGTACATCTATACATACATCTAATAGGCTTTAATCCAAGTCAAAATTACTGTTATTGGGTTACCTCTTTGCACATTGATGCTTCACATGAAGGAGGACATCCTTGGATGTGTTTTAGAAAGAACCACTCCTGTTTTTCTTTGAAACAATCCTGGGAGGGTGGGCTAGCAAATCTGTTGTGTGAAGGCTCAAATAGAGACAGGAAGAGTTATGGGGTCTCTTGCAGTTACTGGGACTCTGGGATTGCATTAAAAAAACATTTCATAAAGGCACCAATGCCCTTTAAATCTATCAGCTAAAAATATAAGTGTTCATGCCACTGTGGACTCTGGAGCTTTGCAGTGGCTCCCTAGCAGGATCTGCTCCTAGCCCTAATGCATTTGTCTGGGGTGGTGGGGCGGGGGGGGGGGGAGTTATAGCAACTGTTTTTCCAACAAGTTCTGCAGCTACCCTTTTCTGCTACCATGTTCTGCCTAGCAACTGATAAGTGCAGCATGGCACTGATTGGCTGTCCACACACTCACTGTCATCCCTCACAGTGCTGGCTCTCTAATGCCTGGCTGCTGCCCTTCTGTGATGCCTGCCATCTTGTCCAACTTGCACACTAACTGGCTGGCTTGCCCACCTTGTGTGCCACCTGGCCAGATCACCAAGATGCTCAGTTCACAAAAAGACAGGCAACACCAGCAGGAGTGGTGCATGCTGGGATTGGTTCCCAGCAGCAGAGACTGATGGGATACATGGCTCCATTTGGAGGGAAGAAGGGAGTGTGGGAAAACAACTTATGAACATGTGAACATAGCCAATTGAGAAGGCTCAAAAAGACATTATAATCTGTACTTTTTCAAAGAAGAGGGAAGAAGAGAGGGAAGCAGTTTTACATTTCCAAGTCAGAGAGAGAGGGATAAGCTGGGGTGGGGCAAGGGAGGCAGAAAAGAAACTGAGATCCCCTGCTGCTATGTTGCTGAAGCTCAGATAGGACACTTCCTCTTCCCCACCAGCCTGCTGAAGCTACACTTTCTGATCCCAGAACAGTGCTGCAAGTGAGAAAAATGCAACATATAAAATAGATGTGATTTTATGCAAATAGTCTGAAGAAATATGGGGTGTAATGGCAGAAATAATACAAAGGAGGGCAAGTTGGGAGGAAGTGTCCTGTGACATGCCAGTGAGTTGGTCAAAATGCCTAGTGCAGGAAGCCTCCAAATTATCACAGAAAACTTGAAACCGTAGCCAGAATAGGTGTAGAAGGAACACCTCAATGGACTGCCTCAGTCCAGAAACAGGTTGATGTTTCCAGGAATGAGGGGGCAGAGAAGTTATTTATCCAGCACTGGTCAAAGTTTCCCTGAGCTCTTCATTCTTCAGCCAGAGTTCTTGATAGATGAGACAGCCTTGGTGTTTTGGAGTCACACTTCATGCTTATACTCCAAAAGATTGACTCAGAGTTTGGATAAAAGTAAGAATGCCTTTGCCCCAAAGGAATTCCCTGCTGGTGGTTCTCCACAAGATCTCCTTCTGGGTGTGTCTCCTGAGCTTGAATGATGATTCATGAAGGAACTCAGTGGTCAGCTAGTTCTCTGTTCAGAAAGGGGATGGATTTCAGCCTCCCAGAACACTCTGTCAATGATCTTGCTGGCCATTCCTCAACAAAGCAGTTTCAGATACAGATGTCCCTGTGAAATTATTGAAGTGCCATTCATCAAGAGATTCAGCTTAATTTTTTTGTGAGAGGAATAAGAACAAAGGATGTTTTGGTTTGTTTTTGAAAACAAGTTTGGTAATTGGCTTGCATTACAATGCTCTTTGTGTAAACACCCAAGAAGGGTTTTATAAATGTCAACCAATCATCTCCAACCAAGCTTTTCGCATCCCAATTCCCTCTGATAAAACAGGTTATGTTCCTGCGTTCCTGCACCCCCAGTTGCCAATTTGACTTCAGGTGGGCAGGGTCCACAAAACCTATGCTGAAATACAGTTGTTAATCTTTAAGGAGCCTCAAACTCTCTGTTACTTTTGTGGCAACAGACTAATGTAGCTACCTCTCTAGAACTTGTTCTTTGTTGTTCTGGAGGGCAAGACTGGAGCCAACAGGTGGAAACTGCAGATATTGGGTAACCATTATGAGAAGCTGCCTGACAGTAATACTTGTTCAACCATGGAGCAAAGGGTTTTGAAGATGGAAATAGTCATGGTTAAGCAGCATGGAAATCTGCTAGGGATGCTGAAGTATGTGATTATATTTATGTCTTACTTTTTATCCTCTTGCAAAGAACCCAAGAGAGCTAAATAGCTGCAGTCTGCATTGCAGAACTTGTACTGAGAAGATAATTGGACTAGATGCCCTTAAAGGTCTTTTTCAACTCCAAGACTGATTTTCAGCAGTCGTGTGTGTGTGTGTGTGTGTGTGTGTGTGTGTGTGTGTGTCAATGAGTACATGCAGAAGAAAATAAAAGACCTAAAGGAATGGAAAGGGCGGGAATCTGTGACAAGCTGTGCATGTGCAGAACAATAATAGAAGAAGCAGAAGCAGAAGCAGAAGCAGAAGCAGAAGCAGAAGCAGAAGCAGAAGAAATAATACACATTGGATTATTTTTAATATATTACTTTCAATTTGGAAACTCTGAGTTCCAAATCCAGGTAAAAAAATAGTCTAAAAGCATTTTGGAGGCATTCCAAATTTGGGAATTAGCATAGCAGAGATGTATGCTGGTTTAGGTTAAATGTGTTCTTGTGTTTCTACTCAGAACAGGAACTGACTCTTTTTACTGTCTTCTGTTGTTGATGTTCACTGGAAATTAAAGTGGGTAAGGGTTTAAAGGCCTATCACTTCCAACATGTTGCGCTGGATACGTTGAGAGTTGTAGGTATTTTTTTCTTTGTAATTTTGCATGGGATTGTGGTTTAAAGCAACTAACCCTTCTTGACTGGACATAAACCCATTTGAGCTCAAGAAAAATTGGAAGTGGTTTTCACAAGGGCTGGCAGCCATTAAAATAAAAGGGAGGAACCGTGTTCAGAAGCGGTATCCCTCTGAATACTAGGCCTAAAATGAGAAGGGGTGTGTGTATTGACTTCCTGCACCCAAGACTGCTTTCAGTGGTATATTTGTGGCATCTGTTGAAGAAGTGACAGGATGGACTTGGCTGTTCAAGCAAGGTAATATTTTATGATTTTATGGTGATTTTAAATTTCGGCATTACATGAGACGTTCATAGTTTCATTGGTGAACAATACTTTCTCTTCTAATTGATGAACCTCCGAAGTTTTTCAAATTATTCCTAATGTTCTAAATAATTGCTCCAAGAAATTAGTGCAGAAAGCAGTCCAGGAAGGTAAGATACTCAGAGCTAAATGGAAAATTACACAAGATTCTTTTTTCCTTAGACAACTATTTTCTTTAAAAATGGATCAAGCGTCTGAAAAGCCTGTGCAAATATTTTCAGATTGAAACTTCTCCATGAGAGAATGGCAATTGTTGTTTAGCTTTGCAGATGAGGTCACTTACAGTCTTGTTTTCTTTACAAGTCAAACTGATGTCATTGAAGAAACATATCAACATGACCAGCTTTCTTGAGTTCACAGGTGTCACTTCAACACATAAAAGAGAATGCAAATTTATGAGGTGCAAAAAAAAAAAAAAAAAAGCTACCCAAAGTTTCATTTCTGAAGAAGACAGTTCTTCCCCAAAGTTTCATTTCTGAAGAAGACAGTTCTGTCACAGCTTTCACCAAAATTAACTGATTGTTGCTTCAAATTTGGCATTTTGTATCAGCCAAAGATTTGTTGTCCCCTTCCCTGACCAACTCACCCTGCTTGTATGAGTCCCCCAGCAATGGAAATGGAAAGAGGAGGACTAACTGCCACCAAAACCAAAGGTGAAGGACATATTTCATCCTAAGGGCCAAATTTCATTTCAGATGAGTTCTTATGGGCCCCATTACAATGGTGGATGGGACCAAAACACCCAAAATACCAACGTATTTTAGCTTATAGCTCTTACTGCCAGTAACTAACACTTAGAGAGCAGTTTTGACCTTTTAGAAGGTGGGGGGCAGGGGCTTTACACTAGCTGTGAAAACCCCAAGAATTTGGGGTTGTGGAAAAGCGGTTGGGGCAAGAAGAAGGTGATGAGACCTTCTGGGAGACACTGGAAGGATTAACAGGGATCCCAGGATGGTTTGTTGTATTCCCAAGTCTGAGCTTCTCACCCTTTGGGTCTGGAGAAAGAAGAGGCTTTGAGATAGCCAAATCTGGCTTCTACACATGCTTGAGCAGTGAAGAGAGTCCAGGCAGCCTCTGGCAGGAGAGCAATCAGGGTGGGAGGAAGTGCACACCCATCCCTCCATGGCAATACTTTGAGGAATGGAGAGCACCTGCGGACACTCAGTCTTCCTCTGTTGATGAAGCGATCATGTGGGGGAGCATTCTCCAGTGCCAAGCAGCCCCCAGCATGGATGCCTCCTGCCTTTTGGAGGGCTCCTACTTGGCTTTTGAAACTAAATCAGGACATCTGATCTCTTCTGACCTGAACCAAGGAGGCAGATCCCCAGTGAAACTGTTCAGAGGCTACACGTTCCTAGTCATGGTGCCTTCATTAATCCAGGGATAAAGAACACTTTGCACTGAAGGAAAGGGAGTGCAAGAAGTTAATGTGCTTGTGGCTCCTCACCTTGCTTTGGGTGTCCTTGTGTGTTACTCCACTGGTAAGCACTCAACTAATATTTCTCTCCTGCAAGCATTAGCACTGTGTTCTTTCCGACTGCTTCTACATTCCTAATACATCAAAAGAGCCACAAAGCTGACAGCCCTAACATTTCTACACACATACTCTCTGAATGTGTATAGTTTTGCATTTTAAGCACTCCTGGTACCATCATGACACAGGGATAAAATGGAGTTTGCTTCTGCTACCCTGATGCCCTTCTCACCTGCCACATACATGGAGTGCAGTATAGCTGTAAGAAATCAAGCAAGACACTCATCTGAACATTCAGATATTCGGGTCAGAGCCAACAGGTCATGGGGATGCCAGGAACTTCACAGGCTTCTTTCTCCTTCCACAGAACTTGTCCATGGATGGAGAGAATGCTTGAAAGTGGCTTTTGAGAGCAATCACCCTAGACTAGCAATGGGTAATGTGTGGTCCTAAAGATGTATTGGCCTACAACTCCCATCAGCCCTAGCCAACATACCCAATGGTGAAAGATGGTAGGAATAGCAGTCCAACATCTGGAAGGCCACATGATGTTCCATCTTTGTGCTAGGTGATCTCAGAAGTGAAATTGGAGAGTAGTGCATCAATTCATGGAGAAGTCTTTTGCAAACAAAGAAGAGATGACGTGCATTTCAAACACACTGTTCCCTAAGGCCAGGTCTGCCCAACTGGTGAGTCTGTAAGGTGAACTGAGCCCACTGCTTATGCATCATGTCCTGTCAGTTGCTTGACAGCCCCCTCCTGTTTTTACAGACCCAGAGAGGTACCAAAACAGCCTCTGGCTGGCCACAATAGATACATCTGGTGGGTTGAATGACATGCTATGCAGGCAGGCCAGCTGAAACTTGTTGGGCAGATGGAAAGACAAATCTGCTGAAAATTAACAGTTGTGTTACAAAGGCAAGAAGGCACAATATGGGAATTCTCACTGTCTAATGAAATCATATGTCTGAAATTTCACTAGAACAAAATGGAAGGATTGTTTCTTATCTGTTGGCAACTATTGTTTAGAGTTTATACCAAATATGAATTAAATAGAGCACTTGTAAGATTAGGCACAGGCAGGAGTTCTCTGCCCTCCCTAGCCATTCAAAGAGATGAAATGAAAGGAGCTGGAGCAATTTAATCCTTTTCAGTTTTATTTTGGGCACCTTCCTCCTGTAGCCTCAAGATGGGTATGCAATTAAGCAGGATCACTCCATGGTTAACATAATATGTTACTGATCTCCATAACCAGACTTTGGTGAAATTAGTCCATTAGGAAATGAGTTCAAGCAGCAGAGGTGGAGGATTCCACTTGATCCAGTGATGGCTTCCACCATCTTTCTTCAAATTTTCCAGATACTTAGATCTCACTTCTTTAGGATGGGGAAAATTGGTATCTTAAAGCACCAAGTTTGAAAAAAAATGATCTTCCTTGGTGTCATCTGTTAACTAACCCAATGTACTGGTCTATGCAAGGTTATCTTTTAAGAATTTGAATAAATGAAAAGTAAAATAGGTCAAGGCATGCATCACAGGACCTGAAGGAGGAAACTTCACATCATGAATAAATATTCAAATAAAAGGGATGTTCTGAGATTCAGAATACAGGATTACATAATTATGTTCAGGTATGTTCAGGAGGGACTTTGTGATGCTACATGTCAGCAGTCTATTAATTAAAAAATGGCACGTACAGCAAAATGAGGTTGCTGCAGTGCTCTTGTTTGGAATTCCAGCAAGCCAGCCATACTCGTTTCAAAGATGCTCTGTTCCATTCTCTCCACCATGGTTTTCCACTTTTCTTCCCTTCAACCATCACCCAGCATTCCATTGCCGCATGGTCAGTACTGCTGGATCACTACCTAGCCATCAGTTTTTGTTTCCTTTTTTGTGGGGGGAATAGTTCCATAAACCTTTGCATTCCTTCAGCCTGAGGGTGGTGCTGTTTCATGATTCAAATCACTTGGCACTTGGGAAAATGAGCTTGATATATGAGTGTGATCTCATTAGGACCTTCTAAATATTATACATATTGGAAGCAGAGCTTACCTATTATCCTCAGTTGCATTTGGGTCTGAAAGGGGTCAGAAGGATACAGGGATATGCACTTTAACATTCCTAAATCAGGTTTTAAAAAAGGGGGACATGTTCCAGTATCAAGTTCAAGAACAGTTCCAGAGCTGAGGGTCCCTCATCAAGATCATGTAAGCATTAGAAGTGACTTAATAACAAAGGTTGAGGGATCCCATGTCAATAAAGACAGTGTTAATACTGTTCGACACAATAGCATTATCTACTGACCAAGACACTTACTGTATATGTAGCATAAGTGCCGAGCTGCAGTGCAATGGCTGTTCCTCTTGTTTGTTCCCTTTTTCCCAACGGGATTTCCTCCTAACTTTATTTCACGTACTGAATAGCAAGTCAGTGCTTCATATTCTATCATCCAGTTGAAGGCCCAGCTGCCACCATACTAGAGTAACGCCCGATGCCTGCCGCACAAGGGAACAGAAAGCAAAGGAAAGTCAGGAGAAATATTTAGTCAGGCTTAGTGACATGGAAGAAAGATGAAGGCTGGCTCAAGCAAGAGAGATTTGGACGTTGTCCTTCAATTTGTACTACCTCAAATTGCTAACACATGTACCGATAATGTTAATGATGAGGCACAAGACATAGAAAGAAGTGAATCAGTGTGCGTTTCAGTTTCTCCTGCTTTGCACTCTGTATTGTTCAGATTACACTTGCTAGATTGCAATCGAAGGTTATTATCGAACTGCTTTGGCTGATTTTTCATCACAAGCAGACTTTGTTTCCCATGAGAATTTCCTCAGCAAAGTCTTTAGATTTCTTTAAAAGGGGCTGTTACTGACACTGGAGATGATTGCATTGCAGTACTTAACATACGATGACTGGCCAAGAACGTGATCAGGAATGAATGCCTTGATGTTTGAATGACATGGCTTGGATCCAAGTCATGGTTTTAATTCTTATCTTGTCAGAAAAATAACTAGAAAGGAAATCAAGATCTCCTGATTTTTCACCTGGATAGAGTTTGTAGCAAGAAATAGTAAAATGTAGTAACTTTCTAGGAAAAGCACCACCAAATGTTGGGAATGTGTATGTCTAGAGTAGTGGTACCTGTTGTTGCTGAGCTCTACAAGGTGAGACACAAAAATAACCAGATTGCACTTAGGACTTTCCTGGAAAACCATCTGGAGGTCAGCTAGATGTACATCATAGAACTATATCTCCTCCCACACGCCCTCTCAAACCGCCGACTGGCTAGGTAAATCCTATTAATAGCCTGGTGTAGTATTTGAACTACACTCGCTACACATGTTGCCGCAATAATGGGGGAAAAAATCGAACAGCAAATCAGCATCGTACTCCCGCGCACAGTGGTTTTTCCGTAAAGCAGTTTTTGAGTGGAAAAAATATCCATGTCCTCAATCATCCTCCTTATTCACCCGATTTAGCATTCTGTGATTTTTACTTGTTCCCAAAATCAAGTGACCTGAAGGGAACATGCTTTGCATCAATGGATGAAGTGAAGACAAAAATGGAAAGCCTGTTGAAGAGCCTCGTACAAGACTTCGAGCACTGTTTCAATAAATGGAAAATATGGAGCAGTGCAGAGTTCAGGAGGGGGAGTATATAAAAGATGACAATGTTCAGAATGCTGTAATTCAGCAATAAATTTTTTTTATTACTAATCTTATTTTTGTGTCATACCTCGTATAGACACCAATTCATTCTTGATACTTTACTTCCCTGCCTGTCTGCAAATCAGCTAACCTGTCCTTAAGATGATGTTTGCATATTACTAGAACGTGGATAGCTCTGAGTTGAATGGCTGCTAACTTTGGTTTGATAATGATGGTGTACTCAGGGAGGCCACTGCATTGTTCTTGCCCCTGAAGTTCCTAGGGGGAAGAGGCATTTAGGGGATTTCTATGCCAAGCAAAAGATTGCAACTTTGGCTGTGATGTTCCATATCTCACAGCTTTCCAACAGTTCTTCTCCTACTCAAACAGTGAAGTGGTCCAGAAGGAGAAGGAAGAAGGCTCCTTCACAAAGTAGATACTCCTAGTGCACAGACTTCCCCTGTTTACTGCCTGGCCTTTAAATTTGTGCAGACTTAGAACTAGGAATTAAATGGGGGAGAACATTGGGGCGAATTCAAAAACTGAGCAAATATTCCTTCCATTTTCCCCACAGCCCCTGAATTTGTACACATTTCCCTTCTATTTGCTTCCTAGCCTCTAAACCAGGGTACATAAATGGCCCTGGATTGGAGCAAACACACTGAAGATGAATCCTGATAAAAGAGTGATGCTACAGATTGGCCTTTCCCAGCTCAGGGATTGGCTGTGTACTTGTTCTGAATGGGGTTGCAGGTGCACAGTTTGGAGTTGCTCCTGGATCCACCGCCTTCACTGGAGTCCTGGTGGACCACAGCACCCATTCCCATGCCAGCAATGTCTGTTCCTGGGCAAGAACAGCCAAGCCATGGTTATCTATGCACTGGTAACCTCAGTATTAGACTGCTGTAATATGGTCCATGTGGGGCTTCCCTTGCGTCTGTTTCTGAAGCTTCAGCCAATGCAGAATGCAGCAGTTAGGCTGTTCCTGGGGCACCCAGCTATGCGCATGTAACACTTGTCCTTAAAAATCTGCCCTGGTTGCCTCTTAAAATATTATGTATTATTTTAATTAGATTCATATCCCACTTTTTTTTCTTGCAAGGAACTCAAAGCTGTTTCCTTAATTGTCCTTCTGCTGCTTTCAATCTTATCTCCACTACAACAAACTTGCAAGATAGGATGGGCTGAGAGTCTGTGACTGGCCCAAAGTCACCCAGTTGGCTCCATGGCTGAGCAGGGACTAGAACCCAGATCGCCTGAGCCCCAGTCCCACACTCTTAACCACTATACTACACTGGCTCTATTCACTGCATAGCCATGTTCAAGATTATGCTGCCGTTTTACAAAGCCAGAAACAACTTGTGACCAGGATATCTAGCTGACTGTCTCTCTTTATGTATACCAGATGAACATTAAGTTCATCAGAGGAAGCCTCGAGGGTCTTTCTAAAACCAACAGAATGTTGCAATCTAACGCCCCATTGGTGTCTTCTCAGTAGTGGTGCCCACCATCTGGAAAAGTCTCCTCCTGGCAGTTTAGAAGGAAGAAAATGTGGAATGCTTTAAATGCCTCTTGAAAATCCCCTTGCTTGCCCAGGTTTTCCCTGGAGTGTAATTAATGTTAATCAATCATTCTGCTTCTTCTTATTGCCCCTTGCATTGTTCAGTACTATTATTGTAATTGGAATTGTTTTTAATAATGTCTTTTAAATGTGATTTTGATATTTACATGTGTAACACTAATGGATTTTATTAAGTGGTATAGATGCATCACTAACAAACAAAATTAAAATCAGTTTTCTTGAGATGTTTTATCCCTCCCAGAGCAATACTGAGTGGGGTGGCTCATGGAATGGCACACCTGCTCTCACTTTCTGCAGCCACAGGAGGCAGCAAGGGGCGTGGGTACACCTTCCTTTTCCTCTAGACCAGGGATCTCAAACTCGTGGCCTGCGGGCCAATTGCCGGGACGGGAGGGCACGGGGGAGGGGCCCTGCAGCCTTCAAAGCACTGGTGGCACCTGGGCCGGCCGCGGGATGAGTGGCCCACCACCACCGCGGTGGTGGAATACTTGATGCCGCCCAGCCTCACCCAGACTCTACTTCCAGCGGCCCCCAGGTAAGTTGAGTCTGAGACCCCTGCTCTAGACCATGGGTCCTCAAACTACCGCCCAGGGGCTGGATCTGGCCTGCCATGCCCATTTATCCAGCCCACCATGCCCATTTGGACCTGCCGCATGCACACCCACGCCCACCATCGCCCACCTCTCCCTGTGCGTGGGAGGCATCGGTTTGCTCGCTCGGAGAAAACGATCTTCAAGCGAGCAAGCCACTGCCTCGTGCACCCGCCTTGTGGCACAGGCCCACCCATGCCTCGCCTCACCTTGCCTCACCGTGCGCCCCCCCGTCTCAGTGCACATGCCCCCACACACCGCCCCCACACCGGCCCACGCACACCGCCGGCACCACCTTTCCAGCCTGCGCCCAGCACCAGCAGCTTTCAACTGGCCCCCTAGTGGAAAAGTTTGAGGACCCCTGCTCTAAACATTTCCGAAAAAGATTGTCCTGTTCCTTTCACCTGGAGTGAAACTGCTTCCATCCAACTGGGCACACTCTCCACCCCACACCAAATATGTGGTTTGAGGCTGCTCTGCTCATTATTATTCAAATATTTCTCTCAGGTACATCTCAGATCATGTGTCCATCTTCAGAGGGAGGTGCCAGCTCTTTAACAATAGTCAGATGTTTGCAACTAATCTAGATGCAAATTTGCATTTCACTCCCAGCATTGTTTTGTACTGCGGTCTACCCACGGTTGAGCACAATCTGTTACATGAGTTGCGTGAGTTATGTGATCTAGCAAAGAAAATGATACACATCTTTTTTCAGATGCTTTGGCAAGCTACAGTGACCCAGAGAGCAAAGCTATGGATCATACTCTGTGAAAGATCAATCTTTAATAAAATCAAAAGGAAAGGAAGTCGAGCCCTTAGTTGTGATATAAAGCAGGTCCCATCTGCCACTGATTCTCTAAACCTATGCAAAAAATGCAGGAGGAGCTCAGACAATCTGGCATCTGAAAAAGAAACCATGCTAGGGATCTTTCAGCTATTCCCTCAAAGTGCATTAAAGCCAGTCCCAAAGCATGGACAAACTATGTAATGAAAACAAATGATAAGGGAGCATTTTTCACCATACCCACTGAAAGGAAGAATGAGAAAAATAAAGACAAGAAGGGATGTTTAAGAGAGACATGTGGGGAGCATAACATTTAGACAAAAATCTCTCTTAGACCAGCCAGTTCATAGGGGTTAGAAAACTTGCCTAAAGGATACCTGTACCGATGCCATCTCATTTGCATTGATAACTGGTGGTGCATTTAGCTTTTCTCAGGCCAGAAGGAAAATTGAATGCTTTTATTATAACTTGCCTTTGACTTTTTAAAAACCAAAACAGCATGAGAAGGTCACAGGTTTGCACAGAGGATCAGAATGCAACAATAGATCAACTGCCTAGAAGAAAGGAAGGGAAGGGAAAGGGGTCCCTTTGGGAGGAAGAAACTGGAGAAACAGTGAAGAAGCAGAAAGGAAAGAGAAGGCATTTCCCCACCACTACCACAATCATCATTTCTCAACTTGAAATCACTCCTCAACCTCAAGGAGCATCTCAACATGGTAGCTTTACATGTCTTCCTGCATGCTTTTGAGAACCTGCCAGCAGCAGGAAGAGAAGCTGCTTAGGGGAAGTGTGGAAAAGACAAACCTCTCCCCATCCCATCCCTGTTTTTTCTGCTTTTAAATGATTCCATGGAGCAGATTTGCAATTAAAAGATTTTTAAAAAGCAAAGAAAAGTTATCAGGATTCAGTTATATGTTGTGTAAGATGTAGTTTGGCTTGGAAAAAGTTGGGGGGACCTTGGAAATGTACCCCCACACACCCCACACACCCCACCTACTTTTGTTCTCCCCCCCCCACCCCCAGATGTTCACATCTCTTGTTTGGCCCTGAACTGTGAAAGAGCAATGTTCTTTAGAGCAGTTGTTGTGGGGCATAATCACTGAATCAGGAGAGGTTACTGAGGGAACATGGCTTTATTAACTGTGTAAATACTGGCAATCTAAAAAGTTACACATCAAAGTCTCCAACTTCAGACACATTCATTTTAATAGGTCTACTCTAAGTAGAACTTGTATTAGATTTTACCCACCTGCTTCAGAAGAAATAAGGACACTAGAAAAAGGTATTGCTTTAAATGCTACATTTTATCTTACTTTAATGTATTGCTCTTGTTCTTCAATAATCATTTTTATTGTGTTGATATCTTAAAGAACATTTTGTTACCACATAGTCTCTATATAACTTAGAGTAGCAAATCTGTTCCATGGGTTATGACATCTGCCTCATACCTAGAGAAAATAATTATCAGCAGCACCACAAGGAGAACATATGTCTGATTCACACATGTTGTATCACTTAATTTGCCATTCATTGATTGTGCATGCAAAATTTGATGGCTAGCAGCTGAACTAAGAAACACATTTACTGAAAAGACTGTACCTTTGAGCTAACACGGAGTTAGCACAGAGTCCATGGACTCTGGACTCTGTAGTGTCTGATCCTTAATGAACACAACAATCAAATACTGGTCACATGTATATGAATCTGAGCTTTCTTCCCCTCCTTTATTAGAACCTAGTTTCTACCTGTCTGTATACATAACAGAACTGAATTTTCATAGAATTCCTTTGGAAATTGAGATGATGGCAATTGAGATGAAAAGCTGAGGATTCAGTACTCTTTTCATTTCTACGGAATGGCCCCAAACTGACATAAAGAGTTCTGTGCAATCAAACCCCTCTAGAAATGAGCTCACATAGCTGGTGATTATTGTTTTGGAGAATAAAAAGGGTCACCCCAACATGGCAGTGTTTCTAAATTCCTGCAAATATCTGAAAATTTAAATTGTGTGTCTGTGTTTAAGTAACATTGGGGGGAGAGAGAAAGAGCAAAAAGACCAGCACCTGTGCAGATTAAGTTGCAATTGCTGTGGTTTTATTGTCTTATGTTAAATTTTCTCTCTTTCTTGTTTATGTGTTTCTAACTTTTTTAACCATCCAGAGACAGTTACTGGGCAGCATAAAAATGAAAAAATAAATAGAACTTTTATCCGACTTCAGTCCTATTTTTCATTACGTGCTTCTATTGCACCAAGGAATTTTCCCCATTTGGGGTTTGAAAACAATGAACAGTTGGGTAGCAGCCATTCCTTGTATTTTGAATTGTCAGCCAAATTCTTCTATGGATTTTAATTGTTCTCAGAAGCCAGATGATTTCTGCTGACATGGAATCCCATCTGACAGCATAGTTTAGGATCTTCAGTTTACTGCATAGGAAGAGTTTTGCTGTTTTGCAGTAAATTCCATTAAAAAGTTCTCCACGAATATGAGCATATGGTAACTGCTTCTTTCTCACTTGTCTAAACTCTGCTTTAATCACATATTTGTACCATAAAACAGTATCCAGATTGCCACAAAAATAGTATGCATTAATGTTATTATAATACTAATAATCCATTTTCAGTTTGCATTTCACTCTTACAGGAAAGTAATAGGTACTCTAATCTAATGTAATATAATTGAAAACGATCCTTGGGATCATGTCACCTGAATAAAGTGGAATAATCATATGAATTGTGGTTGTCTAATCAACTGACTGTGCAACTACATTTTCAACAAACAAGCAAACAATACTTTTAGACAAACAAACAACAACAAATATGTAACCTGATTGATGAGAGAAATTGACAAGAAGCTACATAGGCTAGCTTCTCTGCAGAAATGTTGAGCAATTACGGGCCTGAAGAGTCCCGATTTCTTGTTGTAGAGAGATTAATAAACCTGGATATTCAACATTTGAGAATTGCTACTAATAAAACTTGTTCCTCATTATTTCATCTTAACTGCAGTAACTGCTATAATGCTGGAATTACTGCAGCCCCATATCTGCATACATTAACTATCCCAAAGTACTGAAGAGCATTTACTCTTGCCCGTTTTAATGTGCTACCATCAGCATTATTAACAGGATGATTTAGCAAGATCCCAGTGAACTGATATATTCTTGTGGTGCTGGAGCAGCTGGAACAGTGGAACATGTTCTCTTGTATTTCAGCTTTTATAGGAAATACAAAGAGAAATTGATTAAACCATTAAGAACAGTTCTTTATCAGACTAATTCTTCTGCTCTGTTATCTATTGTTTAAGGGATATATCTTCTTATGCTGCTGCTGCTGTTGTTATATTTCTCTACTGCCCATAAGTCAAAGCAACCTGGGCAGTTCACAACTCAGGTCACCCATCCAGATTCTAACCGGGCCTGGCTCTGCTTAGCTTCCAAGATTAGACAGGATCAGGCACTTCAGGCTATATGGAAGATTGTAACTGTTTGGAAATGTCACTGGAAAAGTTGCCAAATTTCTTAATGACTGCAATGCAAATTAGTAAAAATGTGGTCATCTGCATGAGTAAAAATATGATATAATTTGTACTTGTTGTAACTGTGTTTTAAATTTATTATTTCTGTTTTATGTGTTTATCAATTTCCCTGCTCCATGACCATAACGAATGAATAAGTAAACAGTAACAAATACCTCATTAAGCCAGTGATACCAGCTTGGAAAAGGCATTTCTTCCTGTATGTAGGAGAAGGGAAATGTGTCTTCCAGGATGGTACCTGTTAGACATGATTTTTGTAAGCTCTCATATTCAAAATTTTAACTGCTTTTTAAACTGCTAGATTACTCAGGACCAACCCTCAAATTGGGCATTTTTAAACTAACTATTGCATCCAAAATTTTTAAATGTTCATGGATGTTTCTATTTGCTTCTCAGTATAAAGTGTCGGAAGCTGCCCTTGTCATGTCATTTAGCCAGCCTGAGCCTAGAGCAGTATTGATTAAAGCACTGCTAACAGATCTTTATGGGAATAATTCTTCCACTCTGGTATCTATTTGTTTAAGGGCTGTATCTTCTTTTGTTACTGGAAATGTTGCCAATCTGATGCCTGGCAGGGCCAGGAGCTAGAATGAGGAAGCTATAGGTCTGCAGCTCTCCACCAGGACCCTAGGGTGGTCTGGTCCTTTGGCTCCAGGGTGATCCTGCCCAGAAGCAGACTTTGGCTTCCCTGCTTCTCCAAGTCAGGTCCTTGCTTGGGCTGTGTAACCCTGTGCCTGATCCCTAGCTTTTGATTCCCTTCTTGGTGGATGCCTAAGGCCCATGCAGCCACTGTGGATGGCACCTGAAATCTAAACTGTGCAAAAAGCCCCACTTACGGAATGCGCTCCCCAGAGAGGTCCGCCTGGCGCTGTCGTTATTTGTTTTTCAGCACCAGGCCAAGACCTTTTTATTTAAATGTTATTTTAATTGTTAAATTTATTTATTGATTTTATATCTTCCCGGAATGTCTCCAGATTTTTAATGTAATTGCATAGTATTTATTTGTATTGGAAGCTGCCCCGAGGCTTTAGAAGTGTTCCAAATAAATAAATAAAAACGCTGTGATCTAACCCTGAACTGTAGCTCCTCATCTTGTTAGCTGAAGAAGAGTGGGAAGAATTTTCCTTTCCATTTTTTAAACAATTCACACAAAATCTATCATTCAGTGGTTTCATTTTAAGTTCCAGTTATCTTACTTATTTGTCTTGTCTTTCTTCTTATCCTTTCTCTAGAGAATGAGTCTCCACTTTTTTTTTGCTCTGCTGATGATTTACTTAGCAAAGGAATGCCTTTACAAAATATTTGTGTTTAAAACAAATGATAACAAAGTTAACTGGTATGCTTCCCACTTCTTCTCGAGAATGGATCTGAACAGAACCTTGAAAATCTTTCTTTTCCATGTAAACCTGGGAACTGTGATACCTATTGCTCTTAGTAGAGTCAGAGTAATTGAACAGATGCACCCTATGGCGGCAGAAGGACTGACACAAGATCTTTGCCTGTGCTCTGCAGTGAGAGGGCTAATTCATACTCGTGGCATTCCCAACTGGATTGTGCTGGAAAGTAAAGTTTATGGCAGGGGCTGAGTGGGCACAGGCCAGCTTCCTTCTCTCTCTTTCTCTCTCTCTCTCTCTCTCTCTCTCTCTCTCTCTCTCTCTTTCTTTCCCACTGGAATTTACTCACACGGCACTAAACTTGGCTCCTTGTCCTTGGCAATGAAATCTCTCATGGGAAGCTCATATTGCCCTAGCCAGAATTCATCTTCTAGAAAAAAAAAGTTTAACAACTAAGATGCTTACTCAGTGCACACACACAGAAGTGGGAATGAAAATATTTTGCTAGGCATGAGGACAACAATTTGTGATTAAAGTCCATGGAAACCAATAACCCTGAAAATTATAAAGCAACAACTTGTACTATGTAATATGGCTGATCTATTTACAAGACTCTATGATGATTCTAGGCATTTTGTTTATGGCCTTTAATATAAATGAATGCCAAGAAATTCATTACAGCATTCACCAAAGGTTAGAATCCAACTGCATTTGACAGCTTTCTATAATCTAAAATCCAAAAGAAACCCCAAAACCAAAGGCACTCCCCCTTCATCTTCTTGATCATTCTTTGGTTTGTGGCCCTCTGTGTGAACAGTCATTCCTTCATTTCTGGTTAGTCTTTTCCTCGCTCAGATCATCCCATTCAATACGGAGCAATGCGGGCCAATTGAGAATATTGCAAATCTCGTACATTGTGCAATTCCTGTATGAATAGCCCCAGACCCTGGGACAAATCTGCTACACCTAAGGGTACCATCTCTCCCTGCCTCCCAATTACCAAACCAGAGACAAAGCAAGTGAGGAGCACAAAGTGGAGTATAAGAACAATGCACCTTCCACAGAAGGTGAGGTACCTGTGGATCTGAAAGGAAGTATAAGCAAGAGAGAAGGGTGATCAGAGTGGCAAAGAAAAGGGACAGCACAAACTCCTTCAAGTTGGGCTGATTCCATCTCTCTTGGACTTCTTTGTTGGAACAGTCTGCTAAGTGTTTAAAGCTTGTGGAGTCTCTAGTGTCAAGTAAATTGTCAAAATAGTTGTGGAGAAGTAAGCATCTTTAGCAGTACAGGAGTAGCCATAGTGACTCCAGTGAGCTGAGTCATTTCTAAATAATCCTGCTTTCGAAACTCCCCAGTGGAGCTCATATTGTCATCAGTCTGGTTTCACAATTTCTGGCTAACAAGTAAATTGTAGTATTTCATGGTTTATATTAGAACAAGTAGTAAAAGAATGAATAAACATGGGTAGATTAGAACAGGATTTAGAGAAGTGATTCTCTTATTTCAGATTATACTACTATCATGAATATTGTGAAGTTTAAAATGATTTTAAAAGGCTTAAAAAATCAGGTTTTTTGAACTTCTGGTAAATAACATATAGTGACATTTTATGCAACTGTTGTCACGATTCTCTGTTTGCTGCAGTTATTTGCATATAAATGAGTTGCTTTCCTATACAATCTCTCTTTCCATTGCTCTTGTTTCCATTATTATCTTCAACTGGACTGTGTTGTGGTTTTGCCTGGAATGTCACAGTGCTGGAAAATTCAGGCCAGAAATCAAGGAGGAGGGGGGAGGGGGGAGGAGGAGGAGGAGGAGGAGACAATTCATTTGCAAAACTGAATTTATGGTTCTCCACTCTTAATGCATTTACCACAAGGAATTCCTTTTCCACCCATCCTGCCAATGGGCTCTTCTTTCACTGTTAAGCAATCAAGGAGAAATATTTTCAATTGTTGGATACAGATGTAAAAGCAGAAGAATGACTTGCAGAATATGAATCAGGACTTGCTGTATTTTAGGTAACGTATTTAATAGTGGAGAATGACACAGCACATTCTGATGAATAAAAGCAAAGTTTAATAAGCTATAAAGAAAACCAAGCCACATTGAGCTTTCTTGGCATTCTACTCCACTTATGGGCAGTTGACACCTCTGGTGCCCCTCCTTGTTAGGGTCACCTGATGCAAGCACATTCAGAGCACAGAATCCTATCTGCTTATCTGCAGTAGCTTCACAAGAGTCCAGCATTCTCCAGTCTATAATTTGCATAATAATCGTCCCCCTGCACCTACTGAGGAACTTCCTCTGCACTGCTTCAGTCTGAAATTTTCATACAGGAATTTCACTTGATAAGGGAGAGTGGCTATATGAATACAGAGAGACTGCCAGGGGTTCAGGGGGGTGAGAGATGATGTGGAGCAGAGCTTCTAAAATATTGTGGTGGAATATCCCCATCCGCTCAAGTCCCCCAAGTGTCCATGAAATGCTGCTGAAGATACCAATGAAGTCCCATCCTACTGTGCCATTCAGATATCAGGAATAGAGGAGATCAAGGGGAAAAGGTCTAAAAGCCCCCTGCCAAGTATATTTCAGCTCAATCTATAAACATGCACATATGCACACTCAAGATTATATTTTAAGAGCACATGTTATGGTTACTTTCCATATGCTTCTTACATCTCAAATGATTAACTTTGATTTTCTATAATCAGGTAATAACCATAGATTATAGGGCACTTATATTTTTGCAGCTTATCTTTGCCAAAGAAAAGCAGAATGCTCTTTTGGTTAAAAAGCAGAATGCTGCAGAGTAAGCAAACCCAGCACACTATGCATGGGGTGCTATGACCCAGAAATTTGCATTTGTATTTTTCTATTTTCTCCTGTCCTCAGTTGAAGAACATGTATTCCTGCCTTTTCACAAGATGTATCGATGGGGATGGATGTTTGCACCTGGGCAAAGCAAGACATTCTGCAGAAGATCTACTCAGAATCAAGCTGCACAGGAACAACAGTGTATATTCAAACTCTTTCACACAATCAGGAATGCTGAAAGAGGCATGGTCCCCAAATGTGGATACGAAACCCAAGCAGTAAAGTTTTACACATGTCTAACTCTGTTCAAACCTTTGAACATGCAGAGTCTGGGAACAGGGCCAGAAAGAACAACCCTATCACTTCTCTCCAAGTATACATACATCTACATGCCACACTACCAGGACTAGAGGGTTTCACTTTTCCACCATGTAAAGTGTAATTGGTGGAACACATCTCAAATGGGAGCAGGGAGCGAGCTTCCAGGTCAAAGGGCAAGAAAATTCAGTCCTTGTCTTAGAAAACTTTTTCCCAACCACAGCTTTAAACACACATGCATACACACGCACAACTAACCAAACAACAATATGTTGTTTAAATTAAATTATACACAAATATGTCTTAGGTTTAATTTGAAATGCATCTTTCAACATATTGTTGGCATGGAATTAATCCTTATGCATAAAGAAAGAAAACCCCTAATTAGCTTTGATTTGTTGCTTTCTCCAGTTGTTTTTTTTTAATGCATCGTCACAAAGAATAGGATAATGCAAAACACAGGCAACAAAGGAAGGTGGGGAAGGGGGGAATGAGTGAGATTGTAAAGTGTGGGTTCAAATAATCTATACCAGCAGTAAAGTGGAATTGCTTTTATCCAGGTCCTAATATATATCAGAAGGGCTAGGAGCAAAAGATATTTAAAAGTTCCAAATTACTTGGGCCTTGTTGTTGTTTAAATATAGACTGGCTTCAGCTGCTCTGACAAATATGAACAGAAAAAGAAAGTTGTTTCATTTATTTACATCCAAAGCAAGCTTTTGTAAAAATAAAAAAGCATTAACAAATCAAAGCCATCAGCAAAAGCAAAAACAACCCCTGCCACCATCCCCACCAGCTATTTCCATCCCTTCATCAGTTTCAATCACTTGGTATTCTTGAAAAAAGACTGGATTAAAATGTACCATTGGGGTCACCTAATATCCAAAGTCCTCATTACTGACATCAAAATCTAAATTTCCTGTGGTTAGAAATATAATACCCATCATTAAAAGATCTAAAGCAAGAGTGGTATCTGTGAAATGAATGAGACACTTCATTTTTCTCCTCTGCTCTTTCCATTAAGGATGAAATGGCTCCACAATAGCAGTGAAAGATGCATTAAACGATAATGAGTGTTCGGAGAATCCTTATTTATGGATCACTAGGAGTGACACTGCTGTCATGCACTGTCATGCTGGGGGGTTTCTGCCTATTTTTATCTCATCTGAATGTGAAACCTTTCAGGATCCATTGTCAGTCAGATCCTACTGGAAATCTCTTTAACTCAAGAATACTATATGTCTGGGTACTAAATATATAGTACAGGCCAATTACATTTTCTTTATGGTCAAAACCTTCCTTTGGCTCATAAATACTGTAGATGCTCACAACCTGCATGATTTACTGCTGCTGGTGAGAATTGCAGGTTTGCTTTTGTGGACAAGTGTCCTGAAAGGGCAGCCAATCTGAAAACATTCTTCCTGGACATGGAGAGGGTAAGTGGAAAAGTGATAACTAAATAGACTGTGATCTGCATAAATTTGTACTTGTTTGGCCTTTCAAGCAGAGGACACAACACACAAGCTGCATCAGCTACAGAACAATTCCCATCCACTTCAAGGAAATGGCATAGCTGCTTTTGCAGATGGTAGGAAAATGTGCAATGCCAGAGAGCAAGACAATTAGAATACTTGTGAAAATGTGGATTTGTATAAATCAGATTGAGTAATCTGGAAAGACACTGAACTGATTAGCATGTAAGCAACAAAGAGTTTTGAGGTACCTAAAGACAAATTTATTATGGCATATACTTTCAAGCACCTGGGGCCCACTTTACCAGATTCATGAAACATTACCCTGAGCTGCAGGTGTATAGTAAGCAGCATGATTGGAGGTTAACAACCAGACCCGAGGGAATCAAAATGCATTAACTACCAAAGCGATGATGGTGATATTAATGGTGGCCATTCACATGCATGTATTGCCGGCGATTCATCACATTTCCATCACTGTTTTGTGAAAGGCCACTGTTAATACTATGGTTGCCACTCCCAGAACTTGCTTGCATTTCATTTTCATCTGGCCTCACAATTTGGACCCCTCCACACCCCATCCCAATACTGACAACACTTTGTGACTGTGATCAACTGCCCTCACCTGTGGAAATCTAGGAGACTGGCTGTCTCAAGCGCACATCTTGTGAGCCTCCCCGAGGCTTTGTTGCAATGGGGGCGGCATAGAAATGTTTTAAATAAATAAATAAATAAATAAATCTATTCCTAAATGTGTTAGGAAGCAATTCTATCACCTGTGCCCTTGATGATTTGAAGGCCCTGAACTCAGAGCCTTTTGATTATTAATGCAGGATGACAGCAGCACGGAGGCAATTTTTGCCTCTGTGTATTTCACTAGACAGGCTTTTTAGCCCATCTAACAATGGTGCTTCAGAGGGGAAAGGCAGAAGGCTGGAAGTGGCTCAAGATGGCCTGCACACTGGCTCTTCTAGTCTCCTCACCCCCATACCTGCCCAGACTGACCCTTACCTCCGAAGTGGGACTCTCCAATATCCTACAGCCGTGTCATTGCTCCTTAGCATTTAATGTGCAGCAAGAATATGCTGTTTTTGCTAAAACAGACTGATGTGGTTACTCTCAGAAAACTGTATGTTCACATTGACATGCATTCATTAGCCCTACTTTCTGGGGGTTTTATTCTCCATTGCATATTATGCATTAAAACAACTCTCACTGAAATATGGCAAGAGTATTACAGATGGCATAAGTTTATTTATTTATTTGTTTGTTTGTTTAAAACATTTCTATGCCGCCCCCCATTGCAACAAAGCCTTGGGGCGGCTCACAACATTCATAAAAAATACAAGTTGTGAGAGCAGTAGTCATTCCTAAAGGAAGTTGCAACCAATCCACACTAAATAGTTAAATCCAATCCAATTTTGACACAACACAAAGTAATCAAGGTTTCATGTTTCTGACATTGCCTGTAGTTTCTGAATGTTTTGAGGGAAAACAATGGGACAATGCCCTCATCGTTTCCAGTATGGAAAGTGGAGCTGGAGAGTCTTCCCAATAGACAGAATCAACTCCATTTTTCCTACGATTTGCTTCCTACCTGCCAATAGGATACAGTTCACTTGTAGCGATCAAATGCAGTCATCTCTTAGCTGTTTTCTTTATGTGCAAAAAACAAAACAAAACCAGATTAGTCTCAGTTCTCTTTTTTATTTAACAAATGATTGGAAATGTAAAATTACCTAGAGCCACTGAAAAGTGATCCTATGCTATTTTTCTTTTCTTTCCAAGCTCTGGAAATTAAGTGGAAAGGCACTGAAATTCTGTATAGCTCTGAAAATGCCAAGCAGGAGTTTCTAAATCTGGCTAAAGTTTGCCACCTTGTGGTAAAATATTTAAAAAACATGTATTGGGATTAAACATTTAATTAACTTTATTTGCAGAAATGCTGCTTTCAGACTCATCAAGAATTTAATAATAAAAAATAAAAAATAAAAACAGGTGGACTCACCTATAGTCTGCAAAAGAAAACAGTAACTGCAGATCTCTGTAAGGAGAGTGATTTGAAATGATTCTCAGATTTTTATATCAGTAGAGAATTATAAACATGACTGGACCATGAACAATTCCTGTGAATGAACAATTCCCCTTTCTTCCCATCATCCCATGCAGCCAGTTGTAATATTTCTATTTTTGCGGAGAGGTGCAGTGTGTAGTTAGGTATTTAAAACTCTGACTGCAATGGTCTTATTTGGAATTGAAGGTGGGGGCTCTTTAAATCATAAGATGCATTATATTGCTTACTCATTCCACAAAATGGTTCCCTGGACATCTGCCCCAAATTCCTACCCTGAATGCACCACAGGTTGTGCTGTCACACAAGCATGGACTTAGAGAGGTGGACATAAGATGTTCCACTTGACATCTCTCCATCATTTCCTTCTCTGAGGCTGTTGAAGACAGGTGATACTTCTTGCAGAGACTGGTGGCTCCAAAGGAAGATCTAATGCTCCTGGTGAGATTGTCCAGCTTCCATCCCAGGTATACAACTTCTGCATGTTTGTTGCATCATTTCAAAAACCTGTGAACTCTGCATACCAGAAAGAAAAACAAAAGAAATATTTCAACATCCCGAGGGAAGCAAAGCAACCCTCAGACTACTTCCAGCTCCAGACTTTGCCCTGGTTGTCTGGTTTCAACTTAGAATTATGGTGCAATGGGGAAGGAACAATGGGGAATGTCAAAATAGGAAATCTAGCAAAAAGAGGACTTGGAATCATTCTGGTTCCAGCTCACTGACATATCTGAAACACAGTCTTAAATTTCACCCTTTCCCAAAGCTCATCTTAAAACAATTAGAATGAGAACAGCTTCAAGATGGCAGAGGTTTGTATTCAGAAGTGAACTGTGTGGCATCACACATCAATCCCCAGTTCCTCCCACACAAGATGCCAAAACGATCCTTAGCAGGAATGTCTCAGCAATATTTAAGCAACATATAAAGCAAGAAAACTGGCCATAAGTGGATTTTCAAGTTACTGGCAAGACATATCTAATAGAAGAGATTTCTGGTGACTTTCAAGAAAAATTCAATTGTTTGAAATGTATCGAAGTATTTGACTGAACACATCGATAGTACAACTAAGGATGTGTGAAGAATCCGATTGGGCACTGAAATTTTGTCTTTCCAGTTGTACAAAGATGCCAACTTCCTATAATGTGAGTTGAGGAAGCTCCTGGACTTCCATCTCTAAGATGGGCTGTGATTCGCACATTTTAAAAAGACCTATGGGCATTTATATAAAAATGGTCAACTTGTGCAAATCAGTATCCTAAAAGCACATGGTTTTTGTGCAGTTTTTAAATTATATTTCTATGCTGCCTAATAGTCAAAACTACCTGGGCAGTTCACAATCAATTTCAGCCTTTCAGCAAGAAAAAAGTGCACATCAACTTTTGCTTCCCATCTACTGCAACACACGATTTGCTCAAATCATATGATCCTCATGTGCTCAATGAATGCTAATATCTGCACATTGCCTTGGATCCACATGCTTTTGGATGATTTGCTCAAAATGCCAGAATACCATGTTTTGCATAAATGGTATACATTTCATTTCCATAGCATTTTTTTTAAAGATGTGCAAGCCACACCCCATCTTAGAAAAAGAAAAAAAGAAACAATAACAACTCAGGCTGCTTCTGACCATCAACTGGAAAGTTGCAGTAAGCCCATGAGCTCAAAGAACCCAGGCTTCCCAACAATAGCACATTCCTAAGAGCAACTTATAGCACTGCCAGTAGCAAAGCTGTTGGGATGTCTGTGCAAGCCCTTTCATCCATTTCTCTTTGTAGTTATGCAAAGATTAATGTGAGCAAGTTGTTTATACTACAGAATTTGCTCAACTACACATGTTTTCTCACTCAGAATGCCAGGTTTATAGAAAATCTATGCCTTTGATTTATAGCTATGGCCACTCCATGCTGGCTAGCAATGTTGAAATCATTAAAAAAAAAATCAATGGCAAATGATAAGAACAGAAACCAATGCCCTCTGCTCAAAAGCCTCTGAATGTAAAGTGCATGTAAAGCCTCTGAACTGGTGCATGCAATAGATGGACGGAAGCACATCTATTTCTGCCACCTTTATGCCTTGCCATATGCATTTCATCTAGAGAGCCGTTTTTCAGCCATCTAGATGAAACAATGGCAAGGGTGAAGGAAGGAGGCTGGGGTGCAGATAGGAACTGTTGGAAGTTGCATAGGAGTAGGAGCCAACACGCTTCTTTCCATGCCAACTGCAAATAGGGTGGGACAGCATTTGGACTTGCAGCTCCACATTGCAGGATCTGAGAGTTGGGGCTCCACAAGATTGCACTCTGAACTATTTCAACATGCCCAGAGAATCTGCATAAATGCAAAATTTTTGGAAGACACAGATCTCAAAACAGGAATAGTACAGAGCTTAAGGGAGTCACAGAGAGCACCACTCTACATACCCATGGGTGTAGAGGTGGTGCATGGGTGGACAATCTTTGTAGTTCCAATGGAATACAGTGGTGGAGGCCATGGCCCAGGTATCTGCAGATGACCCATCAACATGGGAATCCTCATAGGCAATCAGTAGTATAAAGTGTCCATGACAGCCTACGCCATCCCCTCAAACAGCTGGCTACAGCCCTTTATACTATCTGCAAGTTCCAACACAAACTCCATGATTAGGACTTTACAATAATCCAATTTGTGCCATTTATCAAGCATCAAGTGATGGTCACCAGGTCTGAATCCGGATTTAGATATCAGTCTTAGTAGCTAGTGTATTGAGAGAGAAAATTAAAAAAAAATCCAGGGAATGTATCTGGATAAAAAAAAAATGCATATTTTATCTTGCTTTACACTGTTTGGACAATCTTATATACACAAAACATATTTTGCTAAAGGATTTGACAATGCAAGCTTAGTAAAAGATTGCTTAGCTGCAGAACTAAACTTCACCAAGGCCTCTTCATCAAGACTTTGGCTATTTTCTCAGTGTCACACTAGATAGTCCTTTGGGGACTTTACTCTCTGGTGTTACTTCATCACTGGATACAGAAAAGGCAGAGATAATTTATCTTTCTTTTTAGCCAATTTCTTGTTAAGGTGCCTGAGTTGTACCATTTCAAACTTCAGGGTCCCAAAAGAGGACTGGATTAAAGAAGCAGAGGGCAATGGAGAGGAAGTAAGATGCAGATGAGATAAGGAAAGGCCAGTAGAAAGCAGGTGAAACAATATCTAAGCTGCTCATCTTCACAGCATCTTTTTGATCTAGATTTCTCCCACCCAGTGGACATCTTGCTGCTGTGCATATTATGCCCCACATTCATAAGTCCACCTGTCTCTCTTTCCTCCTTCAAGTACGTCAATCAGCCAGGGGGTGGGGCCCACGGGCATAATTCAACCTATAGAGGTTCTCTATCATGTGTTCCTTCTGTGAGTCCTCTCTCCCCAAACTGAATTTCCTGGTCTGGAACTCCTTGAGGTTTGGGAGGGAGACAGGTAGAGGAATCCAGTGTTATCCCAATCATGTAGCTCTCCCTTTCTTAGTATGCCATTCCCCTCCTTGTTGGGAGAAGGAACAGAGCAGACTATCACCAGCCGAAGGAGTGGTTGGGGAAGCTCTACTCTTGCTCTGGCTGGAACTAAGATACAAAGGACTCGACCAGCTATAGGCAAGTCCACCAGCTTCACGCTGCCCAAGGCCAGCAACTCAGCCAGCTCTGCAAAAAACTGCTCCCCAGTCCTGCATTATGCCAAATGGAAGAAGCTCAATATGGGGAAGTTCCCATGCTGTGTGGGTTTACGTAGGACCTTCTACCTGAAAATGTTTCTCTGAGTCTCAGCTGGGTTATAACAGCAGTATTCTGAGGTGGAATACCCAACAAAGCCAATTGCACGAGCTGGTTTTGATGCACTGTGACCTCAGCAGCCGTTACACTGACCTCTTCTGCTTCTCATGCCTTTTCATGCCATCATAGAGCTCTTAGTGTTGCCAAGCAAACACTTGCATCATAAGTCAATGTTTCCAAAGCATCCAACAGGTCCTCTTCAGATGCCTGTTGTCTCTTCTGCAAAATTGGCAGAAATACGTAAATTGGCTGAAATATTTAAAATCTCAGAGTCTGGAGGTTTATATGCATTTATGGTAGGGGGTGATAGATTGTGTCCTAAATTACTCTTTACCAAATTCTTTTTAGGATGCATTCCTATAAGCACATCTGTGAGAGTAAGGCTGCTTACTTATGTGTAAGTAGACCTGCAGTGGTTGGTTTAACAAAATGTTTCCCTCTCAGGAAGACCACCTTATTTTAGATATTTGGGATGTTAGAAAGGCCTCTTTCCTCAGTCTTTTTGTTTGTCACATGTAATGGTTTTTTCAGCCGCTACCTAGTAGCTAAGGACCCAAGAATAGAATAGAAGTGAAACTTTCGTACAGAAGGGAGCTCCTGTCTGACCATGCCTGCATTTGGCAGCTTAACTAGATGAACTGTAAAACCCAGTGAGAAAAAATATTCTCATAACATTCAAAATTTGCAATGAATCCAAGCCATGGTGGTTTGTTTTTTTATATGTACCTTTTCACAACTACAGGTGGGTTAAGCATTCTTCTAAACTCCTTTATTCATGCTGCTGGTGTGTGAATGTTTATTTTTATGTATGCATAAAATCATTTCTAGACTGCCTGCCAGTCCTAATGGAGACACCTATTTACCATATCAGTAAAACCAACAGAAATTTTGTTTAAACAACAAACACAATTAAGGCCAGTGACTTTTGGCTGATGAGAGCAGGGAATTTTATACACTCAGTCATGAAAACACATTAAAATCCAGGTGAAATAAATTTCAATAGCCTACACACACACATCTCAAGCTGGACTGGTTTATTTCTCTGAAGAAACTGATTGAACGGCTCAGAAGAGTAAGAAAAATTGTGTACCATTACGATTGCCTTCCAGGAGAAGACACCAGCCTCCAGAAAATCTCCCCGTTGAGGGGAGAGCTACTGTGAAACAAATGCAGTGACACATGCTAATCATCACAGATCCCTTCACTTGACTTTATTAGTGAAGAATATAAATAGAACGTTTATTGTTCTATAAACGCATTTGTGAAGAAAGCTTTAGCCCAGCAGTGAGCGGAATGTAGATCTGGATCCTCTGGTAGATTGCTGCTTGATTTACAACAGATCAGCAAGTATTCCTGACTCCTGCTTAAAGCTAGCAGCAGCAAAATACATCCACTCACAAAACAAAGTGTAAATTCAAAACCCAAAATATGCTTTTTATTTTTTAAAGAAAATCATGTACACCAACCCTATATAACATTATATAGGGTTCAATGATCTGAAAATTATGTACACCAACCCTATATAACAATTAGTTGCCTTTTGGATTGCACATGCAGGGATCCAGTATACACTTTGCTCATCAGATGTGTTGTTCAGTCTAAGAAGAGTTCCTTGCAGAGCCCATGTTTTGCAAGCATATGTTCCCACATTGTTTTCCCCAGCATCTCCAGTTCAATGATCTGACACAGCTGGAGAAAGACCTTGGAAATGCATTATCAATTGGAGCAGGCAATAATGGACTAAATAGATGGACAGTGTAGTCCTATGGTCCCTGGGGGATGGGTGGGGGCATCAAAGTTATCATAGGCTAGGTTGGATTCCCATTTCTGAAGGTCATACTCACTGCTATGACCTTGGAAGGGGAGGTGGGGATTTCATCTCCTGCTGTCTTGCAACCCATGTAAAAAGAACCGTACCAGCTTCTCTTCAAGGTTGGAAAACTGACCTTGGAAGGGAGCAGAAGCAAACAGTGTATGGGCAGGGAAAGGAAGAGAATGGAGAAGTCAGGCTATACAATATCTTGAGTCCTTTCCAGCCTCAGGTTGTCTTCTACTGGAATGTTTTCCCTTGAATCCTCAGACATCTCCTGGAGCTTTCTGAAGTTCAAGGGCACAATGCTCCTCAGCAGGTTGCCTCAATATGACACAATTGCATAAACTCATCTTCTTCAGCTTCTAAGTAACTAAACAGGCAAGTTACAGGGCAAACATCTTTTTATAATTTAATTATAATTTAACTATAAATTATAGATACAGTTTAATATTCATTGCTTAGAAATGAATACGGTGTATTCCATAGTTTAAGAGTATCTTCATCAAGGAGGAGGACTGTTAAGCACCCAAAGAACTTAACAGCTTGTAAGTTCTGGCCTTTGTCAAAACTACGACAGAGGAGACTAGACACAATAAGACTTCTTTTTCCTTGTGGTTCCTTCTGGAAGCCACATGCTAACATGGAAAAAAATTGAAGAAAGCTGGGATTGTTAAAATTAACACATGGAAGCCTGCTTGTCGGAGCTCACAGGCAACTAGAAAACCTCTAACTGTGTGACATCTTATATACTAAGTGCCTTCATTGCTTCTTGGGAAGCACTCTTAGATGTTTCTTATTAGCAGATAATTATGGCAAAAGCTCAGTTGCTGGTGGGCCATGAGACACACGATTCCCCTGCCCAATAAAAATGCTAAATATAGATGCATGTTTCCTTTCTGCCATCAAAAAGATGATTAGCAGATGTTGCCAGAACATGAACTCAGTACTGTTCAAAACTGTCAAGCACCGCTTCTGAGAATTATGGCACTTACCAACATCATTGTGGTTGCCTCATTCTAGCTGCTAAATCTAGAAAATTATACTCTCTCATAATAACTGTCAGAATTGATAATCTATAGCTAACAAGAGTTAGTCTTTTAGAGCACTATCCTATGCATGTTTAAGCAGGAGAAAGGCATGCTGGGAACTACAAGGACTTTTTTGCCTAAAAATGCACAGAAGTACACCTTTAGTTATTCAAGCTACAAGCAAGCCTGGTCTGCTTTTTGTAGAATGAGAGAACATCCACAGTAAGGGAATGAGTGCAGCTGATTTTCCCAGTTCGTCCTGAGGTGGGTGGCATCTTCTATCTAGTAAACATTCACCAGTCCAAGGCCCAGTGTGGACTCAATCCTGGCTGTCATCCTTGTATGTGTTTTCTTAAGGGACTGCTCAGAACTGAAAGTATTAGATTATGAAACATCTCCCTGTACTTCGCCCATTATACCTTACCTGTGGAAGTCTTCAGACCTGGGTTAAGGTCAACTTCACATGTCTCATCACACTTTTGTACTCTCCTTAAAGCCACTAAAATCCTCACATGGACTCTCTAGATATGGCATGATTTCTTTCCTTCAGAGATCTGTCACACATTGACTTTTCTGACATGTACATGGTACATGTTGCAGAAGAGATTAAGGAATTATCTGAGACAAGATGATGTGCAGGTCCACTGAACCTCCATATTTCTCTGTGTGATCTGAGAGTCTGCCTTTGAGCACATGCAGGGCAGCATCAGTAGTGTGGAATCAGCTCTTTCTGGGAAGCTTGGCTACCATTGCTGAACTACCCTGACAGCTACTTAAGAACCTTGGCATTCCTCAGGAGACCTTTTTAAAGTCTCTGAAGGAATTGGATGTGCAGCCATTTGTTATGATCAGCCTGTGGCCCACTCAGCCAGGCTATATGGATCCCATCTTATCCAGATCCTCCTTTTTGCAATCAGCTGCAGGGCTCTGCTAAGCAAAAAAAAAAACAGGTCACCCAACCCTGGCATTATAGATGACCTGGCTGAAGTCATCTGCAGATCTGGTGCCACCAACTCAGAAAAACAATGGATTGCTAAATCATCCAGGTGCCTGGACCAAAGGAGCCTCATAGAATCCATCTCAGAGCTGGAGATGAGCCACCACAAGACAGGAACAGACAAAAAGATAGAGAATTTTCTAGAATCTCTACCCATGCAAATGAGGAGTATTAGAGGAGATATCTTTCACTGGAAAAGGAAGTTGTGGGGGTTTCTCCAGTACAGGTGCTCAAATATAGTTTTTCCCCCAAACAGAGGGGACACAGGCACCATAAGAACCTTACCATGGACATACTGGGTCTTCTAGGAAGCAGATTAGTCATTTTACAGGGCTATGCTAGCTAGAGTGCATTTCCCTTTTTGATTATCTTTGGCCACTAATTTGCCACTTTGACTTCTTAGAAGCCAACTCACTTTTTCCACACTCTGTAATTTTTTTCCAAAACCCTTAGTCAATTTTTATCTTATTTTCACCAAATCCTAATCTGTACACTTTGGGAGTGAATGCAGAGATGCTTATCAGAGATTTCACCATATTTCAGACCATGCTATCCTGTTTCAACACCCAGGTTCCACACAAAGTGCTGAGCAATTTAGCCATACTGAAAACACCATAGAGTCATTAGCATCCCTGGCTAGTTGTTCACAAGGGACAGAGTGCACCTAGGCACTGAGGAGGGTGGGCTGTTTTACCCTTGGTGATGGCAGCTGGTACCAGTTTTGGTGCCCCTTTGTCTGACCTTGCACCCTCAGATGGTTTTGGCAGGTCACCACATCATTTCTGCATCATTTTGAAATAGGCTTTTTCTCCATTCTGGATGCAGTTCTGAGGATGCCTCATTTCATTTCATGCTTATTCTTTCCTTTAATTAAAGTTTCCCTTCTCCTTTTCCATCTGCTTCAGCCTTTGACATAAGCCATAACAAGTAACTGTTACTTGTGAAGCAATTAGGCTGATGTCCCCTGACGTATTCAAAGCCATCAACTTCAAAACAGGGAGCATTCCTCAAAATAAACACACACAAACATATGCACCCCTTCTTTTCCTATAGATTTAAGAAAGAAAACACCTGCTAGGCTAGGATTACAAACAGAAGCATTCAGGGGGATTGCAAATGCCCATAGCTGATCCCATGAGGAAAATCCTATATGTTGACTGCAAACAAAATGGAAGGGCAGCCACATCCAAGTATCTGCATCATCACAGCACTAGGCAGACATAAACAACTTCTGACATGCGGTTCATCAGTGACTACTTCAAAAGTTCTACAGAAAGAGATTCCACAGCAATCTCGGGTATCCCATTCCCTTGCCTGAAAGTTGTAACTATTCTAATGGTTGATCCTGAGCTTTCTTCTAAAAATTGTAAACACACCACCCTCTGTCCTTCGCTCACAGGCAAGGTAGAACAAGCATTTGAGGTTTTTATGGATGACTTGTATTTCATATACATTAAATAACAGATTTTGAGAATGGGATGGGGATGCAGCTGACACAAAGTCAGATGTATTTAAAGTTGAACAGAAACGTGGTCTCTGCAGAGGGGTGGGCAGTGAGGAGATAAATTGATGGATAATTGTGGGAAAGATAGTTACCATCCTAATGGGTGTGTGCCTGTTTGTCTCTCATATATACATCCCATGCACACTTCCTTTTTGTGGGAGAAAAGAAAACTATAGCTGATGATGTAGAGAGCGGGTCCAGTTTTCACACATTACAATCTGCTCAGATTGATTCATCCAGTTCTGAGGATGCAAAGGGGCAGAGTTGGGCAGATAAGTTGGCCATTTCAAGGCTACCTAGTGATGGTACCTAGGCAAAGTGTGAGAACCAGCCAGTCTTAAAAAGGACTCAATCTGCAATTCAAACTGCAGCCAAGAAATTAGAAGATGAGTGAAACTTGGAAAGGCAAAGATCATCAAGTGTAAGGATGTTTCACTGGAGAGCAAGGCCAAGATCATCCATGCTATTGCAGTTCAGATCATTTTGTATGGCTGTGAATACTGAGCAATTCAGAAAGTGACCGGAAGAAAATTGATGCCTTCAAAGCCTGGAGGAACATTTTGCAAATACCCTGGACTGAAAGAAAGATGAACAAGTGGGTCCTGGATCACATCATGACAGAACTTTTCCTGGTACCAAAAAATGACCAACCTGAATCTGTTGTGCTTTAGGAACATTGTGAGAAGGCAAAATTCACTGGGAATACAATTATGCTATGAAAAATCAAAGGCAGAAGACAAAGAGAAAGACCAACGTTGAGAGGGATTGATTCCATAAAGGAATTCCCAGCCTTGGATTCACAATTGCTGAGCAGGGCTGCCAAGGACAAGGCATTTTGGAGGGCTTTCTTTCATAGTATTGCCCTAAGTCAGAGATTACTTGGCAACACTTAACCACAACAAAAATCTCATAGCAATCCTGATTTGGTTTAGGTGTGATACATGTACAACCTATTGGAAAAGGGAAATCTATGCAATCAATAGTCTATCAGTTCTGCCACTAGAAGACACAGATCATATCAGGCCATGGAACTAGGAATACTACTGTGATGATCTGAAATGTCCTCAGAAAAGCTACTCGATGGTAGAGGAACAAACAATGGTTTAGTTTCCTAGTCCCCACATAAAGGTTGCAAAAACCCCAGCAACATGCAGTCATCTGTGGGAATGCTCAAGGTGATTCAAGTGATGCTTAACAGCCTTCTAGCCCATCTGTTGGTCTAAAATATCTGCAGCTTTGTTCTCATACAGATTTGCTGCCACGGAGCCATGGTGCACTTATGCTCTGAAATCATGCTACAGCCAGGTGAATGATCCCTCTTTCTGGAGCTTGTGACATTTAAAGGCATCCTAAGGGGGACCTGGAGTAGAATTAAAGAACATTGTAGATTGAGTAATCTGGTCCAGTTTACAGCCTTGTACTTCTTGGGCAGTAACAACAACTCACTGTACATTCAGACCAGCACTTGTGTTGGATTGTAACCTTTATTGTGTTGATACTAATGGACGTCATAATGAAATTCTAACCTGGATGTATTCCAAGGTTTGTCCTTCTCCCTTTGTAAAGTGCTTTTACATTCACCTTATAATGACTGTTGCCAATGACACTCACCCAGTGTGAAATCTAGGTAGGTGAGGAGGCTTCAGTTCAGTGGAAGCATCCACATGATTTCTGATGGAAGTTGTAAGATCCATGAAATTTCTTAGGGTTGCTCGGTGAGGGTTTGGAGAGGAAAGTCACATCTATATGTGGCCTGCATGTACACTTTATGTAATATTCTATCACCATCTAGTGGCTAACATTTTGCACTGGCTCTTACACTTTACCTCATAGCCAACAGTGGGGCTCTGTGGGGTTCAGTTATGCATTCACTAAGCTCAGACTTACCATACTCTTTAATCTCACTCTTGTGCCAGAAAGAAGGCATAGACTCCTGCCATTGACAAATGATTTGCATAATAATAATCTCATATTGTCTGAGAAAACACACAACTACTTTCCTCATATTAGTCAAGTATCCACACATGTGAGCCCCTCAGACATATGGTTAGTCTCCCACTTCTTGTTTTCCTCTCCTATATAATATGCTTTCAAAGGATATGTGTCATTCAGCCAAAAGTCAATCATTTTCTCTCCTTGCTTCAGTCTGAAAGTATAGGCATATCTAGTTCAGCATCATTTTCAAAAGCAATTTTGAAGATAGTCTTTATAATCTTTACCTGGCATGTCCCAATCAGTATTAGTGCCACAAAGTAATTTCTACAGCTGCTTTCAACTCATGTCACAAGTTCTCATGGCATCTCCTTCTGCACATTAGTTACCAGGACCAGAAGTAGCCAACAAGGAATATTGTTTGGTTCCCCATTGCTCAGTAAGCCACAGAAGTGCTTTTAATATGACTCATTCTGTTGGTTTGGTTCCTGCATTATATCTATGCCCACCGCTGTGGTCATTTCCTTGTCAAGAGATCAGAACTAAGTAAGGATTTTTACCTACAAACTGAATTAGTGCCTTCTAATATAATAAAAGGATGTTCAAGGTCTATGAAAGTAGAATTATTAGTACAAACATAGAAACAGAGTGAGTCAGAAGGGGCTTCCCAGGCCATCTAGTCTGACCCCCGGCTCCAGTGGGCTCCGCTCATGACATGCCCACCATGTGCATGTCCAGCCTATCTTTGAACACCCTCACCAATGGGGTCTCAATGACCTCTCGTGGAAGCCCATTCCACACCCTCGGGGTCCTTTCAGGAAGTGCTTCCTGGCATCTAAATGGAACCTTGGCTCCCTGAGCTTTGCTCCAGTGGAGCACGTTCTGCCTTCCTTTGCAGGAGAGAACAGGTCTCTACCCACCTCCATGTGACATACCCTCACATACCTGTATGTCGCCAACATATCCCCTCTGAATCTCCTCTTCTCCAGGCTGAAGAGACCCACTTCCCTCAGTCTTGCCTCATACCCCATCCCCTTCAAACCGGCCACCAGCCTTGTGACCCTACGCTGCACTGACTCTAACCTGGCTATATCCTTTCTGTAATGAGGGGCCCAAAACTGAGCACAATACTCCAGGTGTGGGTGCACCAGAGTCATACAGAGTGGTAGTAATACCTCTCTCGATCTAGAAGCCACATTTCTGGCTATGCAACCAAGGGTGGCGTTCGCCCTCTTGAACACCGCATCACACTGCTGACTCATGTTTAGCCGCAGTCAACCAGTACCCTGAGGTCCCTTTCACAAGTGCTGCTCTCCAGCCACTTGTCACCTAACCTGTACTTATGATATGTATTCCTATGACCCAACTGCAAGACCTTACACTTATCCACATTGAACGCCATCCTGTTGTCTACTGCCCACTTCCATAGTCTGTCCAGATCCTCTTGGATCTGGAGTACCTGCTCCTCAGTTGTGGTCACTGCTCCAGTTTAAGTGTCGTCTATGAATTTAATCAACAGACTGTTCACTCCCTCTTCCATGTCATTAATGAAAAGATTAAACAGGATCGGCCCCAGGACAGAGCCCTGGGGGACTCTGCTTGTCCTGGCTGCCATCCCAACGATTCCCCACTAATGGTGACCCTCTGCTTTCGGTCAGTCAACCATGCCATAATCCACTGGACAGTGCTTCGGTGTATCCCAAAACTCCTCAGTTTCTCCACCAGAATATCATGGGGCACTTTGTCAAAGGCCTTGCTGAAATCCAGGTAAACCACATCCACTGCATCCCCTCCATCTAGCCACCCTAGGAAAATAGTCATTTGGCATCTGTGCCTGTTCCCTCACATCAGTCACTGGATCTCCTTCCTCCTTATTTAGTGGTCCCACCACCTGTCTCCCCTTCCTCTTCCTATTTACATGCTGAAAGAAGCCCTTTTTGTTGCTCTTGATATTATTGGCAAGTCTCAGCTCGTAATCAGCCTTAGCCTTGCAAAGAATCCTTCTGCAACGGGTCTCCTCCTCCTGGTATACCCTTTTGCCTATTTGTCCCAGTACCCATTTCCTATGGAAGTTCCTCTTTCGTCAAATCCCTCTAACCACCTCCTTTCACATCCATGGCGGCGGTCTCCTCCGCCTCCCCACCTTACTAACTAGAGGTATCGTCAAGGCTTGCACCTCCAAAACCTCCCTTTTGAGTGCCATCCACCCCTCCTCAACTCACCATCCAGTAACCTATTTATTTATTTATTTATTTATTTATTTATTAAAACATTTTTATGCCGCCCC
>NW_025335409.1:16517081-16543669 GCF_004798865.1 Varanus komodoensis | reverse complement strand
CTCCTCCCGCGGGCTTTGTAGCCGCCGGCCCTGCGTCCCCCGCCTCGGCCGGAGCACGCCTGCCACACGTGCTGGGGCGTGGCGGAGCAGCCAAGTGGGCGGTGGATGGCGGCGCGGTCTTACGCGGCCAGGCAGCGGCTCCCCTCCGGCGCGGCGCGGTCTTACACAGCGAGGAGGCGGCCCTCCTCCGGCGTAGGCTGCCGGGCGCAGTAGGTGTTGCTATCCCTATCCCAGGAGACTTTCCCCAGTCTGGCCTTCAGTTGGCCAAAGTTGGCCCTCTTGAAGTCCCAGCTTCTAGTGCTCGACCTGCTGCATGTCCCCAGTCCCCTGATTTCAAAGCAAAGGATGGAGTGATCACTCGCATCCAGAGCTCCCCTAATCTGTACTTCATCTATCAGCTCCACTCTATTGCTCAAGACCAAGTCAAGGATGTTCCCCCCGCCCCCTCATTACCTCTCGGACCCTCTGTGTGAAAAACCCTCCCACTATAGCCTCTAGGAAGCGACATGACCTGGCTGTCACCGCCGAGTGAGTCTCCCAACTAATATCCGGGAGATTGAAATCTCCCATTATTACTGTGTCTCTCCCCCGAGATATCCTTAGAATCTGGCCCATCAGGACATCATCCAGGGTCTCAAGTTGACCCGGAGGGTGGTAACATACTCCCGCTGTCAGGTCCCTTTCCCTGTCAAAACCCCTAAGTTTCACCCAGATTGCCTCTACCGAATCCCCATCTGTGCTGCATTCTATCTCACTGCATCCTATCCCTTCTTGACATATAAAGCCATGCCCCCACCCCTCTTTCTCTTCCTGTCCTTTGTAAAAAGATGATACCCCTCTATGTTCACATTCCAATCTTGCCTTTCATCCCACCAGGTTTCTGTGATTCCCACCAGGTCATACTCTCCTATTTCCAGGAGAGCTTCAAGCTCTTCCTGCGTATTACCCATGCTCCTAGCACTGGTGTACACGCACCTCAACTCCTTCCCACTGCTTCCTTTCCTTGGAGTTCCCAGCCTCCTCCTTCCTCCCATCCTCCCTAATACATGGCCCCTCTCTGTAGGAGTCCTGTCAGTCCCTGCAGTACTTCTAAAACCCTGCTCCCAGAGCCCTGATCCTCTCCCCACACTTGTCCAGTGCAGATATGTTTTCTGGGGGGCCTGAACACCCCCCAAACCTCAGTTTAAACTCTTCTGGACGAAGCTCACTAGAGTATCTCCAAAAGACCTTTTCCCCATCCTTGTGAGGTGCAACCCATCCCTTGCCAGAAGTCCATTGGCAAGAAACCAGGTGCCGTGGTCAAGGAACCCAAAGCGTTCCTTCTGGCACCACACCCTAAGCCAGTTGTTCACCTCGGAGACCCTCCTGTTCTTTCCTGGCCCAAATCCCCTGACTGGTAAGATTGACAAGAAGGCCACTTGGGCCTTTATCTCCATGAGTTTTTTCCCCAAGGCCTCAAAGTCCCTGGTGATCCTGACCACCCCCTGCCTGGCCACGTCGTTTGTGCCCACATGGATCACCAGGAGCGGCTGGTGACCCCCGGAGCGAACAAGACACTCCGATCTGTCCTTCACATGCCAGATGCGTGAACCCGGAAGGCAGCAAACCTTCCTTGTCTCCAGGTTGGAGCGGCACACTGCCACCTCAGTGCCCCTCAGCAGGGAGTCCCCAACAACAATCACCCGCCACCGTGTCTTCCTGGTGGTGGGCGGCCGTGCCCTGGCCCTCACCTCTCCTGCAGCAGCCCCCTTGCCACTTGTGGTCCCAGGCTGGGGGTCCTGCTGGTCCTCTGAAGCTTCATCAGCCCCAGCATCCCCAAGCGGAGAGAACTCCAGCTTGGTGCCAGGAGAAGGAGGAGACTGTGCTGGCCTCTTCCTCCTGTGGGTGACATACCTCCATGTCTCCCTGGCTGCTCCTCCTGTGGCCTCTCCCTCAACCCTCTGTCCAGAGGGAGGCTGCTCCCGGGGGGCCTGGAGAGCTCTCTCGGCCCTCAGGCACCTCACCTCTCCTCTAGCAGGGTCACCAGCTTGCACCAAGGGCAAGTGTAACCCTCCCTCTCCTGGGGGAAAAGGGCGAGCATGTCACAGCTGTTGCAGTGGACAGCAACACCCATGACTCCCGCCAAGGCCATCTCCTGGTCTGCCATTGGGATCCCTTCCAAGACCTTACCTTGGTTCCCCGCCTTGTCTGCCCTACAATTCCCCTCACTCGCCCAGTTCTTCCAGACAAAAACCCACACACACAAGGATAAAATAAAATTTAAATTGTAGGAAAAACAAAGCAAAGAACAGCATGAAACAAAACGAAGGAAGGAAGCAAGCAAGCAAGCAATAAAACAAAAAAAACCCCAAAACCCTTGGTGTCCCAGGGAAGGAAGTCCCCGGACAGCCCGGGCCACAGCTAAGGGACACAGACAAGGGACGACACCAACGGCTGAGCGGAGCCTTATCAGTCCCTCAGGCCAGTGGCCCCACCTGTCCGCTTCCTCCTGGCCTCTCTAGCCTCTCTGGCCCCGCCCCACCTTCCTCTCCGCTGCTCCTGGCACTCTGCTCCCCTGCCCAGCTCCTACCTTGCCTTCGCCAGTCCCCTGGCCACTCAGCCCTCTCTCCCAGCCTGTGCCTCCGCTGCTCTGCTGCTCTGCCAAGAAGCCAGAGCCAAAAGGGCTTGCAGTGGCTGAGTGCGGCCTTATCAGTCCCTCAGGCCGGTGGCCCCGCCTGTCCGCTTCCTCCTGGCCGCTCTAGCCTCTCTGGCCCCGCCCCCTTCCTCTCCGCTGCTCCTGGCCCTCTGCTCCCCTGCCCAGCTCCTACCTCGCCTTCGCCAGTCCCCTGGCCACTCAGCACTCTCTCCCCGCCTGTGCCTCCGCTGCTCTGCTGCTCTGCAAAGGGGCCAGAGCCAAAAGTACCTTTCATCTGACTTGAAAATCTATTAATCAAGAGATAACAGATTAAGAATGATACATTAAAACAGCAAATGCAGAAAGTTAAAGATTAAAATGACAGCAAAGCAAATGAAATGCAGACGTTACTTGGTACAATATATGCATTCACTTCTAAACAGTTTAAATTAACTTCCGTCCCGAGGCTCTGGCGATGGCACAGCATACAAAAATTCTAAATAAATAAATAAATAAAATGAATTGAATTATTACTGTTGTTCCTGCAATTAGTGAGTAGGCTCCCTGATTACATTTCATTAAAGTATAGAGATATGGGTAGAGAGGTACATGTGGAGACCTGGCACACCCAAACCTAAGGCTATATCTCACCAAATGCATTTGTCCCCATCCCAGGGACTTCATACAGGTTTGAGAAATCCAATATTTGTTTGGAATTAAAAGCCTGTTCATGTGGGCTGCCCCATTCATTTCAGTGGAAGAAGCATATCAGTATGGTTATTTCTTTTCTAAACACTCATTCCATTGAAAAGGGGCAGTGTGCACACACAAAAATTCAGTAGCTATACTAGGACTCCCTTCTTAGGCACAATTAATGGGAAGCAAGAATACTGAACATAATAAGACTTTCACAAGCAGACTTGCAAAGTATTGCACTAAAAAGTCTATGCATGCATCTGCTTTATAATACGGGTCAAACCCTCAATACAGTTCTAAAGAACAATGCTGTGTGTTGCAGGTTGACTTTTTATTCCCAAATGAAACCAACATTATACACCCCCTCAATTTGAGGGAAACTTCATTTTTGTCTGACACAAATACCTATCATGTGCATAAAAGACTTTTTCCTCATGCTTTTCACTTTCATTTTGAATTGTTCATTTCCCCCCTTTGGTCTGATTTTTCTGTAAATAACTCTATTGTGCAAATAGGATCAGAAATACTGGCTCTTTAGTACCTTTTTCTTTTTCTCTTTTTCTTCCCTCTCTCTCTGGTCTGTTTCACATTCACTCTGCTCTGTTCTGTTTCTTAATAAAAAAATCAAAATAATATTTACATACATAGGCCAGTACATAGGCCAGTACTCTTTGTAGTCATTCCTGGACTACAAAGAGTATAAGCTGGATTATGACCTATTTATGTGCTTTGTTCGAAACAAAGATCTATTTAGTCAATAGTTTCAGACAAACTAGAGCAAATGGGTACAGATCAGTTTTCAGAGAAGACAAAATATATATTCTGCAGTTGCAAGCTTGTAAAAGCAGTATTCCTGTTTTTAACATCCCAGGATTACTTTTTATGGCCATACTTTATCCAGCAAGAGATCAGCATCATCTCTGAAATATTATCTCATTCAGAATTCAATTTCCATTACCAGACTTTATAACAGAGGATTAAGTTCCATTCCCACCTGAGATTAGTTAAGGCCGTGTTATGTATGCTTTCAAGCATGCATGCAAGCCCCTCACCTCTTCCTCTTCTTCCTCCCCTCCCCTCCCCTCCCCCCTCCTCCTGTTTTCCTCACTGACTATGTCAGTTCAATTTTAATGTTGCTGTTTTCTTTTATAGCACCCTGCTTCAAAAACTCTGATTTCTACAATTAGTAATGAAGTGTACACATTAGACTAGCTTTCATACAGTACCATAATTTAATAGGGATGTAGGAAACCTATACAAGGCCAAACTATTTGCCTGTCTAATCCATCATGTACACAGAATGGCAGTTGTTTTCTAAAGTCTCTGGTAGAAATCTTTTTCATCACCCATTACTTCATCCCTTTAACTGAAAGTGCCTAGAAATTCCTAGAATTAAACCTAGAAATTCCTGCTTGTGAAGCACTTAGTCTGTTTCTCAGTCGTGGTTCCTTGTGTAACTTCAATTTTTCAGTAAGGAGTTGTCCTGGAACTAAAACTCCATCCATTAGAAAATGTCTTTGCCTTCTTCTTTCAAGCTTATTCCCTCCCCCCATTTTTAAGAACTAAGAAAGTGCTAAGAGAAACTTCTGTAGCCTGTAGTTCAAAATCCCAGCAGCTTTCCCTTTAAAGACCTTGTTCCCAGAGTCAAGTGTAGATGAAGGTGACCCAGTACCATGGACAGCTACATGTGAAAATACATGGTTAGGAACTGATCACCTCTCCTATTATGGTAGTAGATCCGTTTTTGCTGCTACATAAATGCTATAACTGATTTCCATGAGAAATAGATTGAAGATTTCAAGATATTTCCAGATAGTTTGAAGTGCTTTCTGCTTTTATGGGGAATCAACACACTGATGAGCTGGATAGCCAAAAGCCAAACATCAGCTATGTCAGAAGAGATCATAGTGGAAACCACATGTAAAATGTGTTCTGCAACAGTGAAAAATTCAAATGAAATTACATAATTCAGAAGGGAATATGAGGCAGAACACTAAGACCTGCAATGTCTTTATTTAATTCTCTGATGTAGTCACATCCAGAATATCAAGTAGAATTGTGGATGCGCCATTTCAAAAAAGCACATCTCAGAATTAGGGAGGAAATGTTTATAATGACCAAGGTTTGAATGACCTTTCCCCTAATTAAAACTAAAGACATTGTAACTTTTCAGTTTAAGTGGAGAAAAGGAGGGAGAGTACCGTGGTACAATTACAAATAGCATGCAATAAGTCAATACAGCTATTGGATGCTATCAAAAAGAAAGAAAGAAAGAATTAATTAATTGATTAATTAATTACAGAAGTCTTGAACTCAGTTCAGTGAGTAGCAGTGTATTTGAAAAACCCCATGAAAGCTCTTTAGCTTTCTGCTAAAGTCTTAATGGCACTGCAAAACTGCATGTTCCACATGGATCCTTAAGCAAACCAATTGCCCAATAATAACAACTCAAAAAGAAGAGGCACACTGGGGAGGGGGAGGGGGAGAAATGGAGGTAACGAGGAATGGGCTGGGTTTTTCTTACAGCTGGCCTTCTCAAATTCACACACAGTTCAAGGACTAATTTACAGTCATAATTTTGTAAGTTGGCAATTTAAGGGAGGGAGGTACCCATCATTCTAATGGGATTGTCTTTTCCCCACCCTGGATGATGAGCACAGGTGCGAAAAATCATGGTGGATGCTTTGGGCAGAGGTCTCCAACTTTGATTGGTGGTAATGCATTTGCCCATAGTGCTTCAGCCACCATGTTTTTGCTCAGCCGATTCAGGATGAGCCCTGAACTGCTTGATTAGGTTAGAGATTAAGCAGTGAGAAACAAATTTGCATGTTCTGAGTATCTCATCAGAGAATGGTGCACAGGAGGGCCACACGAATGATCAGGGGACTGGAAACAAAACCTTAGGAGGAGAGATTGAAAGAACTGGGCTTATCTAGCCTCAAGAAAAGAATGCTGAGGGGCAATATGGCAGCACTCTACAAGTACATGAAAGACTGTCAAAAGGGGAAGGCAGGATCTCTCCACAATCAGCCCAAAGTGCAGGAGATGGGATAGCAGGATCAAGTTAAAGAGAGTTAGATTCAGACAAGATGTCCTCACTGTTGGAGCAATATGACAATGGAACCAACTATCGAGGGAGGTTGTGGGCTCCCCATACCAGAGGCATTCAAGATGCATCTGGGCTGTCACAGAAGGAGTCCTGCAGTAAGAAGAGGGTTGGACCCAATTGTCCTCTGGCCCCTTCCTACTCTGCTAGTCTGTGATTCTTTATATGATTCTATGATCAACTGTGCTACCTGGAGAGAAGTCTGCCTATCAGCTAATATAGTCAGAGGCCAGCAAGTACAAACTGCAATTTTCTTGTCCTGGCTGAGCCCAAGCCTCTGTTTCATTACGCTCCACAGTTCAAAAGGAGATCTGGAGGACAGGTTGCTATGGTGATACAGAAAAAGACAGTGGCACTGAGCCTTTTGGAAACAAAGGGTTTCTGCATGAGAACTTGTGACTTCCAAAGCAGGGCTGAGACTTGGCATCTCTCAGTTGAGAAAAGAATGTGATATTCTGTGGTGCAGATACCACAATCATTCCCGAACTATTTGCAGCTTCCTTAACTCTGATTTTTGTAGCAATAAATAAATAAATAAATGATAAATAAAAAATAAATCCCATTTGTCAAGAGTGTGAAGTTCCTTTCAAAGGTGCAGTGCTCTCAAGTGAACTATGAAAGTGAGATTTCATCCCCATCCTAGGCAAGCTACTTGCCAAAGGAAACAGGGAGAGAATTAAGGGTCTTGATATGGTCAGTGGATCCTTCTGTGGAAATGGTGACTATTGAGAGGCAAACAGCAGCCTCGCCCAAGGCTGTGTTCTGAAAGACGAGATTACAGAGTGGAAATGGTGCAAGAAATTGGCAACCAAATTAATGGTCAAGGGGCTGGAACACTTCCCCTGTGAGGAGAAGTGGGATTGTTTGGCTTAGAAAAAGGTTGAGTAAGGGGAGGCATGATAGAGATGTACAGAACTGTGCATGATGTGGAGAAGGAAGCATTTCTCCCCCTTGCATAACAATAGAACCCAGGGTCATCCCAAGAAGCAGGGAAAAGGAAGAGTTAAACTGTGGAATTCCCTCCCCCAGGGTCTGATGATGGCCACCAGTTTGGACAATTTTGAAACGGGGCCAAACAAATTCTCGGAAGGTATCAATGGCTACTAGTCTTGATGGCTGCATGCTACCTCCAGTATCAGGTGCAGCATGCCTGCATATACCAGTTGCTGGGCAAAATGAGAAGGAGGGAGCTCTACGCATGCCCTGTTTGTGGGTTTCTGGTGTGCAGCTGGCTGGGCACTCTTTGAAGAAAATGTGAGACTAAATGGACTCTGGTTCTCATTCAACACACCTCTTCTAACGTTCTTCAGCCTCTCTCTTGTCAAGGGGCGTGTCCAGTGCTAGCTGCAGTCAATTTAGGAGAAAGGGTTCCCAGAGAAATGGGATGGGCAGCTTGAACAATTGCTGCCATTTGGCTCTCTTAAAACAGGCAGCAAATTCACAAAGCCAAATGACTGCGGTATGCAGAGTCTCCCACAATCCCTTCCCAACACTTGCCGAGAAAGAGTCTAGATCATGTGCTCCACATCGCTGGAATTGTATCTGTTAAAGCAAGCTGTGACCCTTGTGGTGTTGTTGGACTACAGCTCCCACCATCTGCAGTCTGAGTGGCCCATAGTCAGAGGTGATGGGAGTTGTCATCCAGGTTCCTCACCATGGTGCATGTGGGCAGAAAATACAATTGGTAGCATGGTCAACTTCAGTATTCAAAGTAACAGAACTAGCAACAAGATTCTTGGTGGGTGGTTTACAGCAGGTGCACTTTTTCTTAATTTCTATGAGCTGAGACAACAGCAATTGAGTTAGCCTTCTGTAAAGATGGTATGTGGAATCTTATAAACATGAGGTTAACAGGACTCTCTGTGATGCAGTTCCTATTGATTTTTCTTTAATGTGAAGGTATCAGGCTCTGGGAGCAGATGAGCCGATGGATAGATCAATCTTCTGGAAATAGAGCTCCTTTGCAAGTCTGGATCATCAATGTCTTAAACCACTTTTCTCAAATTTGCTAGAAACAGGGGCTCGTGTCAGTGCCAGGCAAGGCAATTGTGGAAGAACTTAATAAATGGAGATTTGTAACTCAAGAACTGAAAGAAGACATCCCATCAAAGATGGATTATTTATAGCTCAGGTTAAGGATGGGGTTTCTGGCAATATCTCAAATGTCAGGCATGCTGAGTAAAGCATAACAGTAATTCACCATTACAGGTTAACTTTTCACTTGGGATGTTGGAAGCTAAAATGGCCAGACACAGGTGCTCTGATGAAGCCAAACTGAAGCCCCAGGAAAAGGGACTAAAAGACAAAGCTTGATAAACTCATTTAAGGACCATGCTCAGCCTATTTACTGTCTGCCCAAGAGGATGGCATGTTATGGACTGAATAAAATCATCCTGGTCACTGGAAGGAAGCAGACAGGGGAACCAGCCAGTAAAATGTGAACTGGTCAACAAAGTCATCTCATCCTTGCTTCAGGGCTGCTTCAGGTGCTCCTCTTAGGAGAAACCAGACACGAAGTGCAGTAGCATCCTTCACACAGGCATCATGCATAGAAAGAGGTTGTGAGTTGTAGCCACAGCCCTCCCCTGAGATCATGTCCTTCAGCCCACCACAAGGGTTGCATGTTAAGGAAACACATACGTGTACAGAGTGCCAACTGTGTAGGCAAGTCACAACCAGGATGAAACCAGAGCCTTTTAGTGTCCTGCGGCTGCTAGATCCTTTTAGAGCAGGGCTGGGCACCCATAGGGGGACTTCGTGCCACTGCTGAGTGGGGCCAAACCAGTGATGGCCAGGGCAGAACCAGAAGAAAATAGATGTAGGGTCAATCCTTCTCTCTCATTCTCCAACACACATTGTGGGTGGCCAGGAAAGGGGCAGATTGCTTTCACCAGTGGCCTGAACCGATCATATACAGAGTGCTTTTAAAAATTAGGACACCATGAAATTAGGCTGAAGACCACATGTACCCACCCCTGCCTTAGACAAGCATCCCATCCTCCTGTTGCCCTTTAAGCCACCCATGCAAATACAGACTAGCCTAAGATGAGGCTGGTTGCTTGGATGACCTTTACCTGAACACACCCAACAAATAGCTGGGTTCTATTCCATGGAGCAGAGACATCACCCTGCCAACAAAAGTGTGTATAGTCAAGGCTATGGTTTTCCCAGTTGCAATGTATGGCTGTGAAAGCTGGACCATAAGGAAGGCTGAGCGCTGAAGAATTGAGGCCTTTGAATTGTGGTGCTGGAGGGGACTCCTGCGAGTCCCTTGGACTGCAAGTCTATCCAACCAGTTAGTCTTAGAAAAGATCTACCCTGACTGCTCTTTAGAAGGCCAGATCCTGAAGATGAAACTCAAATACTTTGGCCACCTAATGAGAAGGAAGAACTCACTGGAGAAGAGCCTGATGCTGGAAACAATTGACTGCAAAAAAAGAAGGGGACGACAGAGAATGAGGTAGGTAGATGGAGTCACTGAAGCAGTCAGTCTTAGCTTAAGTGGACTCCGGGGGATGGTGGAGGCCAGGAAGGCCTGGAGGAATGTTGTCCATGGGGTTGCAATAGGTCAGATGCGACTTCGTAACTAACAACAACATTCCATGGAGCACTAGTAGTACCCTCATTCCCATGTTTCCTCTCAAGGCAGAAAGGGTCAGACCTGTCCAGGCAGGAATTGGGATTTTGGGAGTGGGATTTGTATGCATGCCCGTGTCCCCTCCCCACTTCTGGTCTTCATGTGAGCAGGCTGATTTTTTTCCTAGGGCTCTGAAGTTTAGGAACATGCATGTGCATTATTGCAGAAGAGATTTACGCACAGGGCTTTTGCTTCAGTTACATTTGGAAAATGAACATAAGATTCATAGCCCAAACTATTTGTTTGCATTACAAATGCTTCTCCTTCACAGGAACAATAACTGGTTAATATAAGCAGTGCAGAGAGGCTTACATATGATTTAAGACATAGGAGTAGAACTAACCAAAGCCTTTCCTGTGCAAGTATTATGTCCTTAGTTGCAGAAAAAGGCAGCTAAATGATGTACAGACTAGAACAACACTCCAGTGAGGAAAAGTTACTATTTAGCTTAGAATAAACGATGAGGAAAAAGGGGAGAAAATGGAGGAGACAGGTATACATGATGTGGAGAAAGGGAGACTTTTTTCTCCCTGGAAGCTGAGTGGTGCAAGTTTCAGGATCAGTAAAAGGAAGTACTTCAAGGGCCACCCATCTGGATGGCTTTTAAAGGAGATTGCATGAAGTCATGGAGTGGGTACTAGCCCTTCTGGCTACATGCTACTCCCGGTGTCAGAGGCAGTGTAGCTCTGTAGATCAGTGGCCAGGAACACAACTGGACAGGTGCTTGTGGGTTGCCCATGGACACCTGTCAAAGCAAAATGAAACTTAAATACCCAGTGAGCTGCTTGCAGAAAAGAAAAGGCAGGGAAGCTTTAGAAATGTATTTATTTAGAGTGTTTTAACATGCTCATCATTACAGAATTTTCCACAAGGCACTAGTTCATTTCACCCATCTCCAGTGACATCACAGGCATCCTCAACGTAAAAGCATCTTCTCCAAAGAAAGAGAGGTCAATTTGTGGCAATGACGAAAATGACTGAGTACCGGGGAGCAACTTTGCTGAGTCCAATGCCCAAAGGAAGAGGCAAAAACTCTCTCAGATTGTGTCTTTGGCATGGCTGTCTATCCTAGCTACATGTCAATCAAGTCATTCATTAAAATACAGGCAAGAAAAGAGAGGATTTCAGGAGATCCACCAACTTAACAAAATGATATTGCATAATCAGGTAGTCACTCTTCTTTTAATAATCAGGCAAAGAATCTCTAAGCCATTAATCTAAAAGCTCAATGCAGCCTTCACCAATGCCATCTCTAGGTCACTGTTGCTGACTTCTGGGCAATTCTTAGTACTCCTCAAACTACTTCACCCCACAACAAAATTAGCATTGAAGGAAAAGCATCAGCTTACATTATGTTCCTCTTTCCAGATCATAAGGAAAGGAAGGACTTGAAAGGTTCACTTTTTCACAAGTTTCTTTATTGTCAAATGTATGCCATACATGCCTCGGCATTCCAGTATTACACACTTGGGCATAGGTAAAAGAAGATTGTCCTTTCAATAAAAATGCACCCTACAGAAATTTAATATTAATTAATCCAAATCTCAGAAATTCCACAGAACTTCACACTATGTTGAGAAATGTGCTATCTACAGCTATTTATTGAGATGAGTGCTGTGTTGTAAATTTTGTGCTGGTCCTAAGGAACTGTGAATTAAGAGACAATGATAATCACTACTGTTTCACAAATGTTTGCACAGACACTTGTATAAGAGTTTGTGCAGGATTTTGATGAGTGGTTTCTTAAGCAGGTCCTCATACGTATGTCTGTGGAAGAATGAAAGAATCTCTTAAAATTTATTTCCCACACACCAATCTTGCATGAGGTATAAAATATGTGAAAAGACACCTTTGGATTGAAACCATATATTTATCATCATTTAAAACAGTTTCTTGTTATTTTCTTAACTTTTTGAGAATGTTTATTTGAAAAGTGTGGATGAACTTCATGCCTATAACTGTTATCAATATCAACAATGAGTCATCCTTTAAAAGGTCAACTGATACTGAAATACCAAACGTTCTGAAGCAAAGCAAAGAAAAAACGAGTTTACAGTTTTGGCATTCCAATAGTTTTAGAAAACAGATGGGCTTTATAAAACTACAGAACTGGGTGCAGTACCACCTGTTGAGTATGTTATATTTATTTACCACAATGAGTGCATAGTACTTCATCCAGCCTTCCACTTCATTTTCTCATGTTGGATTCCACAGGTTTTTTCTCTCCTGCATGGATCAAAATGTGTGCAAAGCAACCAAGATAATTAAGATATAAGCTTTTCTGAATGATTCTGAAACATTCTGATTGCAAAAATAAATACATAAATAATTCAAAAAAATGTTGGCTCCCCTTCTAAAACCACCAGGATATAAAATTTGCCATGGTGGATCAGAACAATCCTGGTGCTACTTTAGGCATCCTTTCCCCAGCAACTGCAAATCAGAAGCTTTTTTAGTACTGACAAATAGGTTAGGAAGTTAATAGTCTTTCCCACATTGTGTTACTACAGTCTTTTAGTATATGGTGTATAGACAGTGGATAGGGAAATGCTCACAATAGATATTGATTGACCTAATGTGAACCAGAGATCTTTAGCATCATTGCTGGAATAACCAGGGGCTACTCCTTGAACAGGTTTTAATATTAAAAGGAACAGAGTGGGCAACATATAGCCCTATGGATAGTTTGGCCTACAGCTCCATTGATCCCTCCCACCATTAGCTGTACTGGCTAGTTTCAGGCCATAACATCTGGAGGGACACACATTTTCCACTTCTTCAGGAGAGACACTATAGATTCATTACTCTCTGTCAGGCCATTTTCCTCACAGAGCTACAGTTGTTGAGCTACAGCACTGAAGCCTGGTTCGGGGAGGGAGCATCAGTGCTTTCGTTTATGCTCACTGTGCACAAGCGACTGAGTTCTGGCTGTTGTGACTTCGGAAGGCAGCGAGAATGCTGGAGGGAAAATTGGGCCCATTGGCTCCAGTCTCCAGTCATTATTTACCACTGCTGTCTGTAGTGGCAATTTGCCCCTGCTTCTCCCACTCCCACCAAGGCACCAAGAAGAGAAGGAAGAGGAAATAAAGAACTGACAGAGACGGCCAACCTGTGGCTCTTTGTTCTCTGGCAGCCTTCAGAACTCCAAACAGTCAGAGCTGCGATGCTTCATGCAGTGCACATGGGAGGCAACTGTAGAGAAAATAGTATTTTCATTGAGCAAAATATTCTGTCTGAAGGCCCTCATCTCTGCTCTCTACCCACTAATCCTAACAACATTAGAATGCTTTCTTTCTATACTGAACTTTTTTAGTAGAAGAGGAAGAAATTGTATATTTCATGGCTAATTGTATCCTGAGAGCAAAAGCTTTCACAGTAAATGCAGACAGATTGCAACACAGGATGGATTTAATCACAAAAGTAATTCAACTGGAAAGATGCATGCTAAGGGCCCAGCAGGTAACATATTTGTTCCAGTATCAATTTCCTTTAGTAATGCAATTTAATTACTCAGTGATTAGAACAGATAAAAACATTTGCTTTGTAATGCAGTGGGTGGGTAGAGCAGATATTTTCACGTTATACAAAGTCTTGCCTTGGAAATAGGAAGAGACCCAGAACAGCCCTAGCATCCCTGCCTATATCTGAACAAGCTCAGCAGTTTCAAACTTTACCTCATCAGGTCTCATTTTTATGTGGCCAGGTACATCCTGTCCCAGCTCTTAGTGAGGTCTTTTTTTCCTGGACAAAAATCTATATGTATTTTATGTGCACTTTTGAACTCATGTTTCAAATGTTCATCTTTTGTACACAAAATGTATACATGTGTCTTGTGCCGTTTTCAAATGTGCTTGTGTTTTCCAAGGCATTTACACATGGATTTCCAATGACAAATTGTATTTGCATGAAATCTGGGGCCTTCAAACAGGATGATCTCACATTAAAATGAGAATTTGGGGAATTTTTCACCCATTCTTAGCTGCACTCCTGCTCCTTAAAATATGCTCTTTGAGGGGAAGAAAGTAGGTACAGCTTTCTCTCACCTGCACTGTCAAAGAAAGAAGAAATTTCCTCACTGCATTTGATCTTATCTGCATTATTGTCAACGTACTTAATTTCATTTCTACCAAGTTCAATCTTAAAACACTTGATTGAATGAAATCATACCAGTTCTGACCTTAAGTGTGCTCTTGGCTTTACTGGGAATAGTATAATATAATGCATTCAGTTTTCAGGACCAAAACCTGAGAAGTGACTAGCTCTTGGGAATGACAGAAAACAAAAGCCTTTGCTTATATTTCTTAGATGACTTATAAAACAAAATGTCCAGGCATCATACTTATTGTAGCATCAGTTCAGACTTCACAATAATGCAAGAGTGTTACAGCAGCTTAACAAACTTCTTTATTTTGGCATAAGCTTTCATGGACACTGTCCACTTTAGCAAAAGTCCAGTTGAAATTTGCTAGTCTTTAAGCTGCCCCAAGACTCTTCATTGTGTTGACTGCAACAGACTAACGCAACTGGAAATAATTCAAGAGATATCTAACATAAAGGCCATACAAATTCTTACTGCATTCTTAAAGCAGAAGACATGGGCTTTTAAGCCCAGTACAATATGAGATCCATATCTAAAATGTGTACATTTGCAAAATGTAATTTCTTTGTGTCCCCACCCCCCCTCTCTCATTCTCATGTTTTGTGATTCAACCCCATGACCCATGCCATAACCTAAAATGGATCAGTTTAGGTTGCACCATTTGGGCCAATTGTGCTTAGCACTTACACTATTGCATTTATGATTTCTGAACATTGGAAATAAAACAGAATATCTGCACACCTGGTAAGATACAGAACCAGCAAGTTTTAGCAAACCCAAATTCACCAGGGAAATTTTAGTTTAATATGTACACATTTTACTTGTCTTTTCTGATTACCAGGTCAGATAATCTGAGAAGTTCAAACACACCAAAAAAGTCCAGATTTTCAGTAAATGATTTCCATAGAGCTCCCGAGTGGCAAAATTCCCATTAAAAGCCCCACTGACGTCTTGTTTATGACAGAAATGTGTAGAAATATAGATGTCCCATCCTTCTGTGCTGAAAATACATGGTTCTGTGCTGAAAATATCAGCCACATATCTTACATTTACTTCAGAGGTGAATTCACCAAGGACAAAGTTGAATTACATCTGATGACAGCCTGTTAGAGGAAGAGCAGAAAATGTAAGAGGTTGAAACCAGTTGAATTAGCAGAATGACAGCAATAAGAAACAAAACCTAGAGCAGCAAAGCTAGGAATTTGCAACAAGCTTTGGCTGTCTGAAACCGGAGCTTTCCCCTTCTATATCGATGTTCTCAGATATAATAGGATGTACACAAGTATCACTTGTGCTTGAAAAAATGCAGATACATTTTATTCACAACCCAAGCACAGAGGTGAACAGGAGAACATACTCTATGAAAATAATCACACATTCTCCAGGCTGCCCTCACATTTGAGAAATGCATTTTTTAGAAAAAAATGCATTTCAAAATTATGATCTTTTAAAAATGTGTAAGGGCACACTTTAGCCTTTTGGCTAAATTTGTTGTGCAATTTTGTGTTGTGCAATTTTATGATGTACAATTTTGGTGTGCAATTTTAGAAAACACACATATTTTATGTGCAAGTTTTGCATCTGGTTGCTTTGATCAGTATACTTTTACTGTCTGTGCAAAAGGAAAAGAAAGTCCAAATCCAAACAGGAACTAACATTAAATTAATGATCAGAAAAGCTGGGCAAACAGGAATGCAATGTGTTTGTCTATTCATACAGTTATCCACAAGAACTTCACAGAGTATATCAGGGCTAACCTAGACATTATTTTAGTTGCATGCTTAGGCTGTGATTTTCATTTGAACCACAGTGCATGGAGAGAGAAGGTTTTATTACTGGAGCCAGAGAGATCTTTTCTCTGATGATACTTGCTACACTGAGAGTGGTGGGGCCATTACAATAACACCTGATGAGGGAGGACTACAACCTTCCCCTCTCCTCCAACATGCCGTTAAAATCATGGCTACCACTAGCCCCAGCATAAAATTAAATATAATAACAGATGTGGGATGCTAATCATGCAATTAAAGTCATGCCTAGTTTGCCTTGTCTCAGAGAATGGTGAGCATAATTTAGATATAGATTGACAGCATAGGCCAATCTGGATGTTGCCCAGGGTTTATTATTTTTATTGGGCTGCACTACCAAATGTGCAACAGCACCGTTAGGCCCTCCAAAATCAGCAATTTCAAGTTACCTGAGTTGCAGATGCTTAGGTATAGACCACCTGTGCACCTGAATCCTTGAATCAGCCTGACCTGACTGTAGCTACCTGCACGTAGATATACTGAAAGAGGTTGGATTGGGTCACCTAATGCATCAATTGGACCTATGTCTGAAAGCTCATTAGAACCATTGTTCCTCATGACACTTTTGTGATGTCATAATTGGGGATATGCTGAGCCACCCCAGAACGCAGTTCACAGGCCAAGCCTGGAGAAAATCTGTGGGTGTTTGCAGACCCCTCTCCCACAATTGCTCAACCAGGTCCTTCCCCAGCCACCATTCCCAGCAGCCGACCTCCCTCTCCAGTCACTGCTGCCACCACCAGTGGCAACTTGTGGGGGAAGAGGCTCCATGAGCAGGCATGCCTGCCACCACTCCCAGTGGTCAGCGATGGCACTGCTGGGCACCCGCACCAGGAACTCAAATTCGAGGCTGCTGCAAAGCAGATTGGAGTTTAGAAAGCCAAAAACTACAGAATTCAGCAGATTTTGTATCCAAAGTGAATTCTTCGCACATCCATAGTCATAACTGGATGGAAGAGTGACTGTGGATGTCATTAACACATGCCAATGGATCCGTGTCTGTTTGCTTTTCCTCTGCAAAAAATTGCATTTCCCCATGAGTTACATACAAGAGATCAGGTCCTCATGCATCTTACTTCGTGGGAGATATATGAACATTTGTTTCTCACAAGACTTAGGAAGGGCAGAGAGAGAACACGGCAAGTCAATCACAATTTCTTAGTTGGTTCATGTTTATAATGGCCATGGCTGCTCTGCAGGGCATATAATTTAGAGAAACTCCCATGCTTCTGCTTGGATTTTCATAGAAAATAAAGTTATGTTTGGCCTTTTCAGTCACACAGGAGCTATTTGTTTCTGACCTTCATCTTTTCTATATTTGTTGGCTGAGTGATGCAGGGATGATATTACTCCCGTTACCAACTACTAGCAAGTAATTGAGTGCTTAAGGCTATGGCAGGCTTTCCTTACTTCACGACTGACAGAGGCATGCTGTCTGCTGTCAGCTTTTATAGCCATGCTGGGGATGGAATGAGATCCTCTCACGGTTGATCTTTAAGTGGAGCTAATAACAAGGAAGCGCAGCTCCTCCTCTCCAAATATACAGTCCCAATTATTTTGTCTTTTTCCTTCCCCCTACCCTCTCATCAAGGATTGTCAGCCATGGTAATTCAGTGGTGGAATCGTATTCCCCCAGTATCCATCCCAGAGCATTGCTGGGTTAAAAATGCAGCTCATTTTCATGGGCCTATTTGCAAACCACAAAATCCATTTCAGGCCATTTGCTTGAGAGTGGGGTGTAAGAGTCCTTCCAGGAAAAAAGAAGACTCTCCCTCCACTTTCTTCTTCACAACAAGTTTTCCTTCCACTTTGGCTGCCCATGGAGCTGCAATCAGCAGCCCAGTGGTGTTCGTGTTTCCCACGCAACGTCCTAATTGGAACGAAGCCACATCACTAGGACAGCCATCTTTTTTCACACACAATTGCAATTTTTCAATTCGCATTATTCCCAGCAGGCCATAGTGTGAGAAATATGGATAACAGCTTTGCCACAGCTTGAAATGGCAGAATAATGTTTTATGAAAAAAGATTAAATGTTGGTGAGGAAGAGAAGCCATGGCAGTCTCCTCTCATCTTTGTAAAGCTCTCCTAAAACTTCCAAAATCCATATAAGTTCCTTTATTAAGCCAACTCAAAGATCGCAAAAGACACATAAGGCTTTCAAGATCCCCACAAAGATGCTCTTAAACGTGTGCATGTTGCCTGAACCTATGCAAAACCAATACATTGTATTACTTCCACTTTCATTAATACTTTATTTATTTATTCCTTTATCACATTAGTATACTGCCTACAGAGCTCTCTGGGTGATAAACAAGTGGAGAACAAGTTTAAAACATATCATATTAAAACAGAACAATAGATCATAGAACAGTAAAACCAAATAAAACAGCTCAGCCTAATAACAAACCCACATATGCAGAAAGAAGATGGAGTCATAAAAGCAACATGCACAGGGTAATATACACTCGAGCCACAAGAAGGCTCTGATTATCATCTCTGGGGTGAGTGAATTCCTGGAAGAGGAATCCCCTTCTGTGTATCAGGAAGGACCTTGCAACACATTTACCAGTGTTGGAACACATGCTAACGAGGGCCAAATGGATTCCGCTGTGTTGTAGCTGATCTTGCATCACATACAAATGCAAGCGTGGGAGAATCAAGGGGAGTGAGGTGCACAGGAAGATGGCTCCTTAGGGTCTGTTTGTTTTCTGTTCTTTTGTTCAGCCCTATCATGTGCACATTCACTTGTGTAAAAGAACTGAGGTTTGTTTGGTTATTTTAATTTAAAGCAATTCATGGCTTCTTCCCAAAGGCCAAAACAGCACCCTCCTTTGTGCTGACTTCTGCAGGAGTAACCACCCTTGATGGCAAAGGTTTACTTTGGGACAGTTTCAACTTGTTCCTTACAGTGCCTGCCACGTGCGCAAGCACCACTGGAAGCAACCATCCATTTCTGATTAGGCATCTTTACTGGGGGATTTTTAGCCAGTTGTTCCCCACCAAGCACGTGAAGAAACATGAAAGGCTTGTGTTAAGCACAGTTACACCTCCACATCTGCTCATTAGCAAATGTGGTTGTTGTTTTTAAGAAGTCCTGTAGGATGCTTCTTCGTTGCGGTGCCACACTGACCCACCATCCTACTGAAGCCTCTCCTCACCCCACTCCTCAAACAGTATTGCAAGTTTAGCACACACTGAAATATACACCATGGAACTAAATGGACACTTTTTAAAAGTTGTGATGCAGCAGTCTGAAGACATCAGGGATATAATGGCAGATAGCATGAGAGGCTCCATTTGGGGTGTGCATCATGGGACATGTCAGTGAATCAGGCATGTGCACTGCTTGCTACCCTCTCCCCTTAGACAAGGAAATCCTTGTAAATGCTCTCATTTTGCATGTCAAGGGAGCTTAAAATACAGCAAGGAGAAATGGATTGGCAGTTTAAAGAGAACAACAGAATTTGGACAGTTATGGGTGCTGAGGGTGGGGAAGTTCATGAACAAAGCTTACAGGTGGAAATATATCAAGGTGATGGGTGTGTTTTGGATTTGAGCTGATGTGGATGGAGCTCAGAGATGTCTACAATGCAGTGTGGCTTCTGGGAGTAGACCGAATCTGAATCTGAGTGCTCCTAAGCAATCAAAGCGATGCAAAGGCACAGACATTGTAGCTCCAAACACTGACACATTTCTCCCCAAGCTCTGCATATAAGGAAACCACCATGGAGTGGGAGGGAGAGGTGAGGTGTAGCTTTCTGACTGGCAGCTCTAGCTTCTAATCACAGTGAATCATTTTCAAGGGCTCTCTAGTTCCAATGAATTGGGAGGATACCAAAATAATGTATCACCAGACTGATCCAGTCTTCCATGCTTTTGGTAGATCACCCTCTCCCAAGAGCAGCAAAGCAAATGGGTAGGTATACTCTGTACATACCGGGCAGGTGTAGCTTGTTGTGCTTGCTTGGAAACTGTTGCCTCTTCAGATCCTAGTGTCTCTGCTACTTTGTGATCCACATCCATTATCCATCCCCATCCAGTTGCACTTTCTGTAGCTTTAGCCAACTGTTCAAAGAACACAAAAGTTTTAACCTATTTTTCATTCACTATATTTCTCTAGCCCTGTGCTATCCTTCAGTTAATTTAATGTTATCCTTCATTTAATTTGGTAATTTTCTCCTGAACTCATGATTTAGTCACACTCTCATCAAACACACACACACACACACGCATGCATGCATGCGCACACAGAGAGAGAGAGAAAGTCCTGTATCAGAACCTGGCACAAATATTCCATGCATGTGGTGAGCTATATTAGAAACATATAGAAACAAAGTGAGTCAGAAGGGGTCTCCAGGGCCATCTAGTCTGACCCCTGGCTCCACCCAGTTCTGTTCATGCAATCTCCAACAGATGGTTGCACAATCTTTCCTTGAACACCCTCATTGATGGGGCTCAACCACCTCCCTTGGAAGCCCATTCCATATCCTTGGGGTCCTAACCATCAGGAAGTACTTCCTGACATCCAACCTGAAGCCTGGATCCTTGAGCTTTCCCCCATTGGAACACGCCCTGCCCTCAACTGCAGGGAAGAACAGGTCACGGCCCTCTTCCACATGACATCCCCTACATTCCTGTAAGTCTCTTTCCATAAAAGCTTATGGCAGAAAAAAACAGCACAATCCTCAAACTAAGGTCCGTGGGCTGGATCCAGCCTGCCATGCCCATTGATCTGGCCTGCCATAGCTCACCATGCATTTCTCGCTTGCAAGGAGATCGTTTTGGACTCGTTGGGAGAAAATGATCTCTACGCACACATGCCCCTGCCTTTCTGCACGCATGCACGCACCCCCCCCCACCCAGTCCGCGCCCCCTGCCTACACCGCCTTGGCGGCCCATGCCCATCCCTGGCACCTTTCAATTGGCCCCCTAATCAAAAAGTTTGAGGACCCCTGAGCTAAGTGTTTGACAAGAGGTGACTTCCATAGGAAGTCCATAATCCTCTGAGTTGGATGTTTGCAGGCAGCCAGACTATATTGTGCTCTGCCGTGTTACTTTTAAGGTGCCACCAGACTCTTGCTTATTCTTGCCATGCTGGCTTTGGTTATTGGTCCATCAAGCCTAGCATGGTATACCCTGCCTAGAAGCTCCTCTCTATGCATTCCGACAGACCCCATTTCCATCACTGGCTACCTGATGATTTAACTAGAGGTATCAGCAACCTTCTGCATGCATGGCTTGCCTAAAGCTACCAAATGAACTCATTGCCTAGTTTAACCTCACCCCTTAAGGCCCATATTTTCCCTGAGATGCAACTCCGCACCAGCTATTTTGGTTCAAGTCAGCTATAAAAACCCAGCTGGTCTCCCTGCACCAAATTGTAAGTCCTTATTAGTTTGAAGGGCAACTTGATTAAACATGTGTTGAACTGAGAATTTCAGGGCAAACATAGCTTCAAATATTGTCAAGGGATAGAGAGACCACATGTCAGTATTGCATCTCCTTTCAATAAAATCTACATTGACGTCATTGCCCAGTCTGCCAACAGCCAGTCTGAACCCCTTGACAGCAGGAAGATACCAAAACTCTGAATAAAAGCAATTCTCTAAGCAGACTGTAGCTTCCGGCAATGTACCTAGCTTGACACACTCATTAGTTTTTATGCAGTTGGAGAGCAAATGTTTTACTAGGAACCCAATTTACTTCTGTCAGCAAGGACTATTAAGCAATCCAAGCATGAACACTGTCAAAATACTCCCTCAGAGTAAAACCTGCTGGTGACTAAAGGTACCTCACAGTCAAATCTGTCCAACGCTTCCTGTTTTAGTGCTCATCGTGTGATATATGAGGGGTTCAAGAGCAAACACATCTCACATCTGAAGCACCTGCGCAATCACAGATATGTGTTTTGGGGAGAGTGAGCAATGCAACGGACCCGTTGTTGCTTCAACGCACAAGACCATTCGCTGCATTCCTGGTATACAAAAAATCAGCAGCATGGTATGTCGCCTGCGAAATAACGACACAAAAAGGCAATAAGACACATATTGAAGAAGGATAAGCAAGGTTAAGAGCAATGAGGTGTGACTGCAGAACTCTGTGGGAGCTTGGCCATTTTCCCTCAGGACTTGACACTTACTGTTACTTGCTGGAGTTCTCATTTCTGAAAGGCAAGCTGTCTTGTCTAAAGGCAGAAGTGAAGGTGAATCTCAGCAGCTTGCATCTCTAGGCTGCTGCTCTCATTGACTACCAAAAAACCATTTTCTAAAACTTTCAAACAGTAATTTTAAGGCAGTGCAGTTCTGCAGCAGGTTCCAAGAGCTCTGAGACAGATTTGCCTGCTATTTAGCCAAATCGTCCCTTTCTCTATCTTGTTAATTTACTTCAGTAAGCAGAAAATGGAAGAGCCAGGTTTGGACTAAGATCAGAGCTAAGTATTGCAGCTCCCATCAAAAGCGGGCCTTCAATAGATCTTCCTATCTCTTCATCTCCAATAAATGCAGTAACTTTAGCACTGCAGATGTAGTGACATTAACTCCCAGACATAGCTCTACTTTCTTAGCTCACCACAACAGAGTGCTATCACATCACCCATTTTATGTAGCATTACAAAATGTGACCAGAGGGAAAATGTTGAGGAAATAAAGGCTTCTACTTTCTTCAGGGGTCACTCATTGGCTATAACATGCCATGCTGGGGACAAGAGTGCTGGTGTATGCCTCTTATTCTGGTTGTCTGTTTTTATCTCAGAATTATTGCCAGTGTTTGCTCCAGACCCCCTTCCTGATCCCAGTGCCTGAGACAGGCAGAACATGTAGTAAGTGTGTATTTACTTATGTATTTATTATATTTCTACACCACCCATCAACCCAGAAGGGTTGCTCCCTGGGCAATTCACAAAATTAAAAAAATACAATAATTAATATAAAACTGTCTAAGCACAATAATACAATAAAGCAATGATCCACCCACCATGACTACAGCCAAATCGATCTAGAGGTACAGCAGTAAAATTCAGTAAAAGATGGAAATAACAATCAAAGTATTAAAATATTGAGAAAATTTCAAAAAGGTTTTTCACCTGGTGCTGGAAGGAAGGGTGGGCAGGCACACAGATGGGGTGCCATAACCAAAAAGTCCCTTCCCCTACTAGTCACTCTCCTTGCTTTCTTTGGAGGGGGCTCTCCGAGAAGAACCTCTGCTGATGATCTCAGGGTTTGGAGAGGCACATACGGAATGGGATGTTGAGATAACCTAGCCCCAAACTGTTTAGGGCTTTAAATGGAGTAGGGGGGCTTCTTTCCTGAGCAAGCAGCTCCCTACTTTGCTTTATGGCATGGCTATGAAAAGAGTGAAAAACCGAACTGAAGCCTATGGTGTGTGGTAAGGAAAATGTGAGCAGTACTGCCAGGGTGCTATTGAGCTCCTGCCCTGCCGGAGGGTTTCCCAGAGGCGTCTGGCTGAGCACTGGGTAGACAGAATGCTGGACAACATAGACCTTTGCTCTGATCTGGCATGGCTATTCTGATGTCCTTATGAACTGAAGGTTAAAATTTGGAGTGGGGGGGGGGTGCCTTTTAGGAAAAGTAGCTCCTTGAGGCATGCTTAAGGCAGCCATTCAAAGTCATCACCACAGACTTCAATGGCCCTGAGTGGCTCTACACCCCAAATTAACAAGTGGTTTTGTAATCGGAAGCTGGTGTCTTCAGCAATAGTTATGCTGGACTGGTCCATGAAGGAAGAAAGTCTGAAATCCCTGCTCCGCATAGGCCGACACAGGTCATTGTCACTATGCCTGCTTAATGCAGAGCTTTTTTCAATTGCTCATTCAACTCCTCATAGCTATTTATGGTTTTAAAATAATCTTTTCTGAAAGATTGCATAAAAAGGGACAGAGCTGTATTAAGACAAATTATAGCTTCCTAAACAGAGCAGATAATGAGAAGTTCTGAGTCCTTTAAGCAGTTTCTCAGACTCCTCTGCCTAATTTTTTGACAGCCTTCCTTTCAGTAGCTCTTATTTTCCAGCCTGGCAAACACTAAAATCTATTGTTAAAAGACTGAAAGGGAGTTATGTTCTTAGTCTCTATTTTGCATTTCCACATCTCTTGCATAAGCATATAATTGCTGTATTATTATCTGGAGTGTCATGTGTCTATTTTAAATAGATATTATTCATGCATAAGTCAGAATAGTAAAATACCTGTGCTTGGCATATGTTTCCTGAGTTGGGCATCCAACTTCCCATAGTTTTTGATATCACTCACACAAACCCATGCTTCTGACCTCAGTGGTTTGCCACGGGGGTGGTGTCAGGGATAGGAGAATCTCCAACTGAGATTATGCCCTAAAGTAAATACAGCCATGATGACATGGGCCATTTAGGTCCCTTAATGCTACCAACTCATGCCATGTTAGATCTTTACCACAAATAATGGAAAGTTCCAAAGTGAACTCAGATCGAGATGATATTTTGTACTGAGATACAGGTATGCTCTGGGGAGGCCTCACCTCAAAACTGCAGTGGGCCAATCAGGAAGAGGCAGCTGAGGCACACAGAGAACAGTGCAGGGCAGAGGGTATTTTGCTTGCAGTGGATGCCGAGATGCATGGCATGAGTGGAAGGACAAAGCAAGGAACATAAAAACCATGTGTCTGTCTCACTGATATATTGCAGCAAAAATCCATGCACCATGGAAATAGCACAGCCTATGAACCCGCATGATACGTATGCCTATGGCCACCTCACTGCATCCACCAAGGCGCTATAGTGGAAAAGGCCCGAAGCCATTGTGATCATGGGGAGACAGTGACATATGTCCTTCTGTCCTCATGTACCTTCTCTGAATGTTCTTGGAGTTCTTCTCCATTCAGTCCAGAGTTCGCTGTCTGTTGCTGTCCACACAGCCCGGTGTTTAGTATTCATGATGTTCAGAGTTTCCTGTGAGAAGCTTGTTAATTTTGTTTGCAGATAGTCTTGGGTACATTCAGAATGTCATCCAAGACCAGAGGAGGTCACTAAGTTGGCCACAGTTCAGTTGCTTACTCATGGTCTGGGAAACTAGTGCAGGAGTTCAGCCAACTTGCAGGCCAGAGCCAGCTGCCTGATTGAGGAGTGTCTGAGGGGTATGTGCCATTAGCTTTTAAGCTTCTTTCCCATTGGTTACATGCAAAACATATTAATTCTTTCTAGCTTGATGAAAGCTTTTGTGATTATGGTAAATGCTAAAGAATCCTATAAAAGGTTGGTGAATCTTATTAAGAGGAGAACCTTGATACACACCTAGCTGGAGAAGGTTCTGTAGGAGTCCTTCTGCTCTTGTTTCCTTGAGGAGTTCCTGATAGCAGGAGATATAAGGATTCTATACCTGCCTCACTTCCTGTCCCTTCGAGACCAGGGCTGGAGTGTCTCTACTTGGTGTTGGGCGACCGAGACAGATTGGGGATTCTGTTGGTGTACCGTGCACCCTTCTGCCCAACAGTCTCCCTGCCTGAGCTGACAGAAACTGTCTCGGACCTGGTGTTGAGGACCCCCAGGATGCTGGTCCTGGGGGACTTCAATATCCATGCCGAGGCTAGTTTGACCGGGGCGGCTCAGGACTTCATGGCTTCCATGACGGCCATGGGGCTGTCTCAACATGTCACCGGCCCGACCCATGAACGTGGACACACTCTGGACCTGGTTTTCTCGACGGGGCAGGAAGAGGGTGGTCTGAGGGTGAGGAATTTATGCTTGACTCCCCTGTCATGGTCAGATCACTTCCTAGTGAGGTTTGTGCTCGAGAGCGACATCTCCCTCTGTAAGGGTGCAGACCCGATTGTGTGGGTCCGCCCCCGGAGCCGGATGGATCCGGAAGGATTCCTGAAGGCTCTGGGGGAGTTTCCGGCTGACAAGACGGGTGCTCCTGTCGAGGCTCTGGTTGAACTGTGGAATGGGGAGATGACCAGGGCTGTAGACACGATCGCTCCTAAGCGTCCTCTCCCACCGGGCAGAGCCCGCTCTTCCCCTTGGTACACTCCAGAATTGAGGGCAATGAAGCAGGTTGGGAGACGGCTAGAGCGTAGGTGGAGGAAATCACGGGATGAATCTGACCGAACACACTTAAGAGCCCACTATCGGGCCTATGCTGTGGCGGTGAGGGCGGCGAAAAAGAGACACTTCTCCGCTTCCATTGCCTCCTCACAATGCCGTCCGGCGGAGCTCTTTCGAGTGGTGCAAGGCCTGGTTCACCCAGGGCCAAAGGAAGAGCTGATTCCACCCTCAAAGGCCCGCTGTGACGACTTTGCCGAGCATTTTAGGGAGAAAATCGCTCAGATTCGTCACGAGCTGGATTCCACTATTGATTCAGAGGTTTTAAGGGAGACACCAACGCTGCCGTCTGGTCCAGAATTATTGGATGAATTTCAGTTATTGCGGCCCGATGATGTGGACAAGGTGCTTGGACGAGTACGTCCTACCACTTGCCTTTTGGACCCTTGCCCGTCTTGGTTAATAAAGGATTCCAAGCACGGGATTGGAACCTGGATCTTGGAAGTGGTTAACGCTTCTCTGAGGGAGGGTCGGGTGCCTGCCCCTTTAAAGGAGGCGGTAGTCCGACCGGTCCTGAAGAAGGCGTCACTGGATCC
>NW_025335409.1:16510234-16516981 GCF_004798865.1 Varanus komodoensis | reverse complement strand
GGATTGGGGGTCGGAGGCACCGCTTTGCGGTGGTTCCGCTCCTATCTCAACGACCGATTCCAGAAGGTGGTGTTGGGGGACTATGGCTCTGCGCCATGGCAGCTTTGCCATGGGGTACCGCAGGGTTCCATTTTGTCTCCTTTACTGTTTAATATCTACATGAAACCGCTGGGAGAGGTCATCAGGAGGTGTGGGCTGCGGACCCATCAGTATGCTGATGATACCCAGCTCTACCTCTCGTTTTCCACCAATCCAGGTGAGGCAGTGGCTGTACTGAACCGGTGCCTGGCCGAGGTAATGGGCTGGATGAGGGCCAATAAACTGAGGCTCAATCCAGACAAGACGGAGGTCCTGTTGGTTGGCGGTTCGGGCTTCGGAGAAGGTGACCTGAACCTTGTCCTGAATGGGGTTGCACTTCCTCCTAGGGACAAGGTCCGCAGCTTGGGAGTGCTCCTCGACCCGGAGCTTTCACTTGAAGCTCAGGTGACAACAGCGGCGAGGAGCGCTTTCCTCCAGCTTCGGCTGATTCATCAGCTGCGCCCCTACCTGGAGTACGACTGCCTTGCAACAGTGACTCATGCGCTGGTGACTTCCCGTCTTGACTTCTGTAACGCGCTCTACATGGGGCTACCCTTGAAGACGGTCCGGATACTTCAATTGGTTCAGAATAGAGCTGCCAGGCTGCTGACGGGGACTGGACGTTATGTTCACATGACGCCAGTTCTCCGTCAGCTTCACTGGCTCCCCATTGAAGTCCGGGCCCAATTCAAGGTGTTGGTAATGACCTATAAAGCCCTAAACGGCTTGGGTCCTGGTTACCTGAAGGAGCGCTTACATCCATATTTGCCCAGTCACCCCCTGAGATCGGTGGGAGAGGCCCTTCTCCGGGAGCCCTCCGTGAGAGAAATTAGGAGGGTGGCTACTCGGAGAAGGGCTTTCTCAGCGGTGGCGCCTAAGTTATGGAATTCGCTCCCCAGAGAGGTCCGCCTGGCGCCGTCGTTATTTGTTTTTCGGCGCCAGGCTAAGACCTTTTTATTTAAGCAACATTTTAAATGCTAAATACAATTGAATTTTATCTGGCCAGGGCGGCTTATTTTATAATGTGTGTTTTAATTAAGATTATTTTATATGGATTTTAACTTATTGTTTTATCTATGTTGTAAGCCGCCCCGAGGCTTCGGCGAATGGGGCGGCATAAAAATGTTTTAATAAATAAATAAATAAATAAATAAAAATTTATTTTTCTATACTATTAAAGCTCTTTAATCTTTAACTGCAGGCAGGCTTTTAAAAACAAACACTGCTGCTAGTAGAATAGGTGCACAGCTTTTCTGGCCTCTACGGCTGCTTGAGTTTGCCTAGATGGCCATAGGATCTTTTGTAGACCCAGCTAAGATTTCAAAAAGCATGATAATTTCATAACTGGGTCTCTCCACTCCCAGACTCACAGCTCGTGTGAAAAGAACCAGACCAGCTGTGTCTCTGAGTCAGACTGGAGATTGTGTTCAGAGGTCAGAAAGTGGGAAGGGAGAGGAGGGGAAGGGAGGGGACAGGCACCACCATAATATGAAGTATCTTGGTAGCACCTCAGCCTTCTTGCCCTGCACTGCAAGGTGTGCCACTTAAACAACCATGGCCGTGTCGTCCTTTTTCAGGGCATCCTTTGCATCTGTGCTCCTTTTACCCTGCATAGGATGCTCCCAGTACTCTGAGCAGCAAGAGCTACAGCCATCCGGAGAGTGCCAGATTACACAAGGCTGGTCTGAAGGTGAGCCTGTGTGCCCATCTTCATGAGTCCAGGAGCTCTGAAGCAGTGCCTCAGATTTTGACTATACAGTGTAGGGATGGAAATCTGAAAGAAGGTGGTCCTTACAGGAACCAAACCACAAGCTTTTCAGGGCTTTAAAGTTAACACCAGCACTTTAAACTAGGCCCACATATTCCAGTGAAGTTGTGACGAAGAGATTTGTTTTTAAAAGCCCGAGGAATAGTTCATAAGAGAAGCTCCTTCTTAATAGCATAAGACAAGTTTGCTCAATGGCAGTCCCCTATAGTTCTATCATTAACTTACATCCCGTTTTCAGAAACCTAGTGTATGATATCTAAACATATATTAACTGCCTAGTATAATATGACTATTAAGTGACTAGAAATGTTTTGACAAGTAGCTTCATTTTGGGTGCCTGGAATATGAAAAATTTAATGTTTGCAAAGGAACTCTAGGTGCATCCTAGAAGACGGGTTCACGCGGCACAGCGTGCTGCCTTAGCCTCAGTACGATAAATCACTGCACTGATGAATGTCAGCAAAAGATCATTATTCAAGTTGCAAAACCCAGGAGGGCACCTGGATCCCTTTCTTCACAGGCTCTGAATGAGGACTGAACCAGCTTTCCCCAAACCCACAGGGTTTCAAAGGAAAGGTTTTATTAGTTTCTATTAAAAGAGACATACAATAATTTCATGGAAAGACATTAACCGCATAACACACACATGGAAGCAGAGCAAACAAGTTACTTGCTTCTTCTTGGAAACAAAACCAAGCACTTCTTTGTCAATAATGAAGAATGTTCCTTGAAATATTTGGACTGTATCTTCTGCTCCAAACAAAGACAAATTCTCCACCAACATCCTTTCTTTCTCCATACTTCAGATCTTGTCTAGTGAGTAAGCTTCACTACCCATCATCAATAATTACATTTTTTTAAAAAAAATCACAAAGCATAAGCCTCTACTTTGTAACATTTGAGTTGGTTCTGATAGTTATCACATCACCATTGCTGGTCAGTTCCCCTGGGATGAACCAAAATGGTTGGCTCCTTTTTTTTTCTGTCACCATTAATATGCTTCCTGTTCACCTTAGCTATCCGTTAATAGAGAGTTTCTATTTTCTACTTGGAAGCATTTTAAATTTTTGCTGTAATTAAGATATTAATCATAGCTTCAGTATTTTCCTGTCTTACAGCATTTTTTTTCTTTTTATCTAACTCAACAGGATAATCAAAGGATTATATGGGAGGTCTTGTCCCATTATTTCCTTAATTACAGCTATTATTTCTATCTAAAAAGTAGTTTGGGGATATATCTTCTAAATCATCTACTTAACCCGGTCGACACTTCATCTTTTAAAGGACTCATCCATCTCAGCTGAACTGGTTTCTTATGCCACCATTTCAGTGTTATTTCCCATTATGCTAATGTAAAATATTTGAATTTTCCGGTAAATGTATTTTTCATCAGGTTTTCCATAATCCTGCAGTTTAAATTGTTTCCCCAGCTTGGTTCTAGATTTCTGTTCAGCAAGAATGTCTTTCTTCAGGGCAACATTATATTTTTATTTATACTTTTTACTGCAATATTCGCCTGATACCTTGACAAGAAGGCAATCCTATGGTCACTAGAGAGCGGTAAGAGAATTCAGAGTCCTAGGTCCAACATCATAAACTTGTTCTGAGATCAGAGGTGGGATTCTGAACTTGGGGTACCTTTCCTCCACCCTCATAGCCAGCATGGAAAGAACCATGCAGTCATGAGGCCACAAGAGCAACTTTGGAGATAGGGTTTTGTGGGCATTCATGAGGCTGGGGAGGGGAGGAACGTATGAAGCATTCTTGAAGCAGTTTAGTCTCCTCTCATCATGCTCTGGGATAAAACATTTACATGGCCAAATTGGCCATCTAAGTGTATTGCAGGATATGAAAAGTAGTGAGGTAACCTTCTTCTCCACACTGCTTCTCCCCTCTATTGGGATGCCCACAATCCTCTGAGTTCAGAGAGTTATGGATAGTCTCATAAAATTGAACTGCCTGTTATGAAATATCCTATCTAGAAATATTACTGCAAAAGGGCTCTACTTTCCCCCATTTCCATGCATATTTGTTGAGAGTTAAGGAAGTAGTCACCTACCAAAAATTCTTCAAAATGAAAATATAGCTGGCCAACTAAATGAAACTGAAGAAAACTACTCTTGTCCTGGCTGCCGCACTCCAGGCACCAAAGACAGATCCAGGAAGACCAACGAAATGCAAACCTGCACTCTCAGACAAGGGACATGTGATCCCTCACGGTGGACTATGGCAGCAATTCACCTGCTCTGTGATTAAACCATTTCTCTACTGTTAACATTTCTCTTATCTTGTTTGTGTTCCATTTTATTGACACTCATCTAAGCCATGACTGACTCCAGACAAAGCCTCAGTACAGTAAGAGGAAAAGAAGGAATCCCTTCTTTTTGATGGCATGCCCTGTGTATTGATGGCACTACATTGCAATGTCACTATAAGCTCTACCAACTGTTCTATGCAGGTATTAAACAATGAGATGCAGGGGGAGATAAACCCATTCCTTTAGAGTGGAATAATGGGAACTACTTTCCGAAAGTAGCCTGAATGCTTGAGTAGAACCACTGCATAGCCATGTTTCCAATAACCAGTGTTGCCAAGTAGTGGAGACGTTTAGACACTGAAGGATGTTGTTAGCCAAGAATGAGACATGGTGTGAAAGGTGTGTGGGCTTTCCCATAAAAAGGAAAGGGGTGACTAAACTGCATGATCCAGACAGTTTTGCAATTTATCATCCAAAACAGTGTGTGATGTGTGAACAGAAAACATCTGGTATATGCTGATGGCACACAGGTTGGAAATTAATGAAACTATTAATCAGAGGAAAGGAAGTGTTGACATCAACAACATTTATTTTTGTTTCAAAAACTCAAGAAGGCCAAAGGAGGGAGGAGGAAAGAGGGTCAAAGAGGTAAGCCAAAGACCCCTTGGTCCCCAAGGCTAAGCAGTGTCAGATGGACCCTGCACTTCCTTGGAACCAATTGTGCAAGACCTCACTGTATGAGCGCAGAGGCTGGAATCCACCTAAGACTTGGTGTCAGAGGGGGTGATCCAAGACACTTGAGCTTCTCATCCCCCTCTGCTGGTCAGCATTTCAAGGGCACCAGCTGTACCATCCCCAGCTTGACACATTTGGTCCCCCATCCAGCTGCAGGCCTGGACATTTCCAGCTTAGCAAAGGCGACTCAAGATGCTGCTTCAATGTATAGCTATGCAAGCAGACTTTGTCCCATATAACTGCAGTAGAAATAATTGCTGTGAACTCACATTGTTGCTGTTGTTAGTCGTGAAGTCGTGTCCAACCCATCGCAACCCCATGGACAACATTCCTCCAGGCCTTCCTGTCCTCCACCATCCCCCGGAGTTCACTCAAGCTCACACCAACTGCTTCAGTGACTCCATCTAGCCACCTCATCTTCTGCCGTCCCCTTCTTCTTTTGCCATCTATTGTTCCCAGCATTAAGCTCTTCTCCAGGGAGTCCTTCCTTCTCATTAGGTGGCCAAAGTTTTTGAGTTTCATCTTCAGTATCTGGCCTTCTAAAGAGCAGTCAGGGTTGATTTCCTCTAGGACTGACTGGTTTGATCACCTTGCTGTTCAAGGGACTCGCAGGAGTCTCTGCCACCACCACAATTCAAAGGCCTCAATTCTTTGGCGCTCAGCCTTCCTTATGCTCCAGCTTTCACAGCCATACATTGCAACTGGGAAAACCATAGCCTTGACTATCCGCACTTTTGTTGGCAGGGTGATGCCTCTGCTTTTTAGTATGCTATCTAGATTTGCCATAGCTTTCCTCCCCAGGAGCAAGCGTCTTTTAATTTCTTGGCTGCAGTCCCCATCTGCGGTGATCTTGGAGCCCAGGAAAATAAAATCTGTCACTACCTTCACCCGCATCAAGAGGCTCTTTAGTTCCTCTTCACTTTCTGCCATGAGAGTGGTATCATCTGCATATCTGAGGTTGTTGATATATCTTCCAGCAATCTTAATTCCAACTGGTGATTCATCTAGCCCCACCTTTCTCATGATGTGCTCTGCATGTAAGTTAAATATAAGTGGTTCCGTGTCCTGTTCTCACTGTTGCTTCTTGACCCACATATAGGTTTCTCAAGAGACAAATAAGATGGTCAGGTATTCCCATCTCTTTAAGAACTTGCCACAATTTGTTGTGATCCACACAATCAAAGGCTTTAGCATAGTCAATGAAGCAGAAGTAGATGTTTTTCTGGAACTCCCTAGCTTTCTCCATGAACCAGTGTATGTTGGCAATTTGATCTCGAGTTCCTCTGCCTCTTCGAAATCCTGCCTGTACTTCTGGTAGTTCTTGGTCCACATACTGCTGAAGCCTAGCTTGTAGGATTTTGAGCATAACTTTGCTAGCATGTGAAATGAGTGCAATGGTGCGGTAGTTTGAACATTCTTTGGCATTGCCCTTCTTTGGGATGGGAATGTAAACTGACCTTTTCCAATCCTGTGGCCACTGTTGAGTTTTCCAAATTTGCTGGCATCCTGAGTGTAGCACTTTTACTGCATTGTCTTTTAAAATTTTGAATAGCTCAGCTGGAATACTGTCACCTCCACTAGCTTTGTTGTTGCTCAGACTTCCTAAGGCCCATTTGACTTCACATTCCAGAATGTCTGGCTCCAGGTCAGTGGTCACCCCATTGTGGTTATCAGGGACATTAAGCTATTTCTTGTATAGTTCCTCTGTGTAATCTTGTCACCTCTTCTTAATCTCTTCTGCCTCTGTTAGGTCCCTGCCATTTTGGTCCTTTATCATGTCCATCTTTGCATGAAATGTTCCCTTCATATCTCCAATTTTCTTGAAGAGATCTCTGGTCCTCCCTATTCTATTGTTTTCTTCTATTTCTTTGCACTGTTCATTTAAGAAGGTGTTCTTATCTCTTCTAGC